>NC_054385.1:120645252-120945252 GCF_017654675.1 Xenopus laevis | reverse complement strand
CCTGAGTTTAATCAGCGGGTTCCACTGTTAAAGTGACCCCCCATTGAGCACAATTATGGGATTCCTCTGTATGTGCAGACACCAGCTGAGTATAATCAGGTGATTCCTGTGCAACTGCCAGCTATAGCAAGTGGAGATGGCCCCGCCCACTCTCTAACTCTGCAGACTGGAAACTCTGTCCAGCAGCCTCAGGTAAGTACTGCTATCAGTAAACTTGTGAGGCCTGTTAACAATGAACCTGGTGTCCTGCAATATGTGGCATTAGAGACCTACTTACAGCCTGGCACAGGTAAGGAACATGTTCATATTCTGTTCTGAAGTGTACTGAGCTAATCCTTTGCTGATCTGCACTGTGCAAGGCTCTGACCTTTTGCTCACCTGAAACCAGCAGTGTATGCTGAGTTCTGGCTAATTGCTCACTTTATTCCAATAGTTCTAGTGGTTAACACTATCCTATGCAAAACTACAGTGTACTGAGTCCTGTATATTTGCATACCTGACAACAATAGCCCTAATGAACGCTGCTATTTGTTCTGTGAGGTGATGTGCTGAGGTTTTTGCTATTTCTGGAATCATTAAGGAGAGCGAGAACCGCTCTGACTCACCGCAAGAAGACAGCCGGCACAGTGAATTCACATTCGGGTGCTGGAAGTTTGGCGTCCCACGGCGTGAACGATAAGGATAAATGGAGGAGAGCAATTCCGCACACCAGGCCGTTTAGTAAAAGTAGAAAATCTTTATTCAATCATAGTTAAAAATACACACGTTGTATCTTCCGCTTGACGCGTTTCGGGCTCAGCTGCCCTTAATCATAAGCATAAAGACAGAGTGAAAATCCCCACTTAAATAGCTAATACCCACAGTGACCCCTGGTGGTCAGAAAAGGGTAATAAGTTACAAAAACATCTAAAAAGTATCGATTCAGTAAAACATCAAACAATTATGATACAGAATAAAGATACATTATGATTAACCAATCAAATTGTTTAAGTAAAGTAGGAAATATCAAATCTAGTGTTTAATCCATCTGGATTACGTGTATGTAAGGTTAGAATCCAAAAAGCTTCACGGTTATTTAATGAAAGAAGTGGATCACCGCCCCTTCTAGGCATGGACACTCTTTCTATTATTTTTACTTCCAAATCTTGTGTACCACGTTTACTGCAAAATTTAAAGTGTTTGCCAATAGGGGATTTCATATCGCCTTTTTCTATAGCAAGTAAATGTTCCCTTATTCTATCCTTAAGGGGGCGGATTGTGCGTCCAACATATTGTTTTTTACAGGATTTACACTCCAATAGGTATATAACCCTATTACTGCAACAATTATTATAGGTATGGTTACTGAAAATTCTTCCTGTGACATTTGATTTGAAATTTGTACTTATTGAAATTACCATACATGTTTTGCAGGGGTATTTCCCACATTTATATGTACCCTTCGTTGTTAACCAAGTAGTGGACAAAGAGGAATCTTGACTGCAAACCATACTAGGAGAAAGCCTCGTTCCCAAAGTTGGGGATCGTCTTGAAATCATTTTAATTTGATCATCATTAAGTATTCTCTTCATAATGGGGTCATTAAATAAAACCGGAGTGTGCCTGCGTACAATTTTGCATATGTCATTAAATTCCATACTGTACTGTGTACTGAAATAGATCGGGGTTTTGTTGTTATTCGTTGATAAAGGGGTATCCTTAACCTCAGTATTAGGTTCCTCGTTTAGATTTTTGCTTTTATATTTGTTCTTATTTTTATTTTTGTTGTTATTGCTGCCGTTGTTCTTGTTTTTGGAGAGGAGGTTCTGTCTATCCCTGATTCGAGCCTTCTGGTAAGCTATTTCTACCAAATTCGGAGAGTAACCTCTGCTTATTAATTTCTTTTTTAATATTATAGACTGTTCATCAAAAAACTGAAGTGTTGAACAGTTCCGTCTAAAACGTAAGAATTGACTAAAAGGAATACTGGTCTTCGTATGGCTGGGGTGACAACTGTCAGCCCTAAGGATAGTATTACCTGCTGTAGGTTTGATATAAACTTTAGATTCAATTTTACCAGTATTCGGGGATCCAATTAGTAAGGTATCCAAAAACTCAATTTGAATAGGATTTTGATTCATAGTGAAGGTCAAATTGAAAGAATTGGTATTGAGGTATTCCAAAAACATAGTAAGCCTAGTAGACGATCCACACCAGATGAATATAAGATCGTCTATGTAGCGACCGTACCAGACAATGGAGTCACTGAAAGGGTTACTGTCACCAAAAATATGTATTCTCTCCCACCAACCCATGTATAAATTCGCATAGGAAGGTGAGAAAGCAGCACCCATCGCCGCTCCCCGTTTCTGGAGGTAGTATGACCCAAACGAAGGCCTCTCGATTTGGATTGATAAATGCTTCCAGCCCATTGTAAAGAATCTGAAATCTTATCTTAAGGACACGGGTCATTTATTATCCATTCTTAAAGATTTAAGATGGTCCAATGATTTTATATGGGTTACTATGGATGTTCAATCATTATATTCATCCATTCCCCATGATAAAGGGCTTGATTGCATTAATCATATTCTTGCTAAATCGGAAATATATTCCCAAGATTGTACAACTTTTTTGATTATGGCTTTGGAATTTCTGTTAACCCATAATTATTTTTACTTTGATGGGTCATACTACCTCCAGAAACGGGGAGCGGCGATGGGTGCTGCTTTCTCACCTTCCTATGCGAATTTATACATGGGTTGGTGGGAGAGAATACATATTTTTGGTGACAGTAACCCTTTCAGTGACTCCATTGTCTGGTACGGTCGCTACATAGACGATCTTATATTCATCTGGTGTGGATCGTCTACTAGGCTTACTATGTTTTTGGAATACCTCAATACCAATTCTTTCAATTTGACCTTCACTATGAATCAAAATCCTATTCAAATTGAGTTTTTGGATACCTTACTAATTGGATCCCCGAATACTGGTAAAATTGAATCTAAAGTTTATATCAAACCTACAGCAGGTAATACTATCCTTAGGGCTGACAGTTGTCACCCCAGCCATACGAAGACCAGTATTCCTTTTAGTCAATTCTTACGTTTTAGACGGAACTGTTCAACACTTCAGTTTTTTGATGAACAGTCTATAATAATAAAAAAGAAATTAATAAGCAGAGGTTACTCTCCGAATTTGGTAGAAATAGCTTACCAGAAGGCTCGAATCAGGGATAGACAGAACCTCCTCTCCAAAAACAAGAACAACGGCAGCAATAACAACAAAAATAAAAATAAGAACAAATATAAAAGCAAAAATCTAAACGAGGAACCTAATACTGAGGTTAAGGATACCCCTTTATCAACGAATAACAACAAAACCCCGATCTATTTCAGTACACAGTACAGTATGGAATTTAATGACATATGCAAAATTGTACGCAGGCACACTCCGGTTTTATTTAATGACCCCATTATGAAGAGAATACTTAATGATGATCAAATTAAAATGATTTCAAGACGATCCCCAACTTTGGGAACGAGGCTTTCTCCTAGTATGGTTTGCAGTCAAGATTCCTCTTTGTCCACTACTTGGTTAACAACGAAGGGTACATATAAATGTGGGAAATACCCCTGCAAAACATGTATGGTAATTTCAATAAGTACAAATTTCAAATCAAATGTCACAGGAAGAATTTTCAGTAACCATACCTATAATAATTGTTGCAGTAATAGGGTTATATACCTATTGGAGTGTAAATCCTGTAAAAAACAATATGTTGGACGCACAATCCGCCCCCTTAAGGATAGAATAAGGGAACATTTACTTGCTATAGAAAAAGGCGATATGAAATCCCCTATTGGCAAACACTTTAAATTTTGCAGTAAACGTGGTACACAAGATTTGGAAGTAAAAATAATAGAAAGAGTGTCCATGCCTAGAAGGGGCGGTGATCCACTTCTTTCATTAAATAACCGTGAAGCTTTTTGGATTCTAACCTTACATACACGTAATCCAGATGGATTAAACACTAGATTTGATATTTCCTACTTTACTTAAACAATTTGATTGGTTAATCATAATGTATCTTTATTCTGTATCATAATTGTTTGATGTTTTACTGAATCGATACTTTTTAGATGTTTTTGTAACTTATTACCCTTTTCTGACCACCAGGGGTCACTGTGGGTATTAGCTATTTAAGTGGGGATTTTCACTCTGTCTTTATGCTTATGATTAAGGGCAGCTGAGCCCGAAACGCGTCAAGCGGAAGATACAACGTGTGTATTTTTAACTATGATTGAATAAAGATTTTCTACTTTTACTAAACGGCCTGGTGTGCGGAATTGCTCTCCTCCATTTATCCCTATTTCTGGAATCAGTATTGCTCTCCAGTATTGCTCTCCTGGAACCAGTAGCCCTTATGAATGCATCCCTGGGCTGGCGGCTAGGCTTTGATATACTGTATGCTTGCTCTAAACAGCAGCTAATTCAAACTATGTATAACATGTTGCTGTGATTGTATCTTTGCTTTGCAGGATCTAATACACTTACATCTGAATGTCTTATAATACAATGCATTCTTCTATGTTAAGGTATTATTTAATTCAATTAAACATGGAATTGTATCAGGTTGATGTTCTCCCTGTGCTAGGTGAGTTTACATATTGTTTCTGATATACACAGCAGGAACGGCTAAGCCTGTCTGCTATATGGATTACAGGTATTAATTGTACAACACAATGTTTGGGGACCTTCTCTGCAAGTTTTTCCCTGTTTTGTGTTGCAATTCACTGTCGGCATTACTGGAGGGCCAAGGCAGTTTGCTCCTTATTCCGGTCAAATAGGCAGTATTATTCAATATCCATAGCTGGAGCTCTGGGGTTGGTCAGTATACTCTCAGAGAGCAGTATCTCTAGGTCCTCAACAGAGGCCTATGTAATAATCTGCCATTACAATACATGTGGCTTAATACATGCTAGCACCATGGCTCTACACCCTGTTGGTGGTCTCTAAAGGATCACTTATGGTGGCTTTATATAAGACTAAGTCGTCTAATCATCCGAGAAGTATGCTTATCCTAAGAAAGCCAATACCTTCAGAATGAATGCTTAACCAATGGTTAACTGTAGCGTGCAAGTGTTCTGCATAAGAGTCTTACATGTGTGCGTATCATGCGTGTGTGTGTGTGTGTATATATGTCAGTATATATGTATACATATATGTATATGTGTATGGGCCATCTGCATATATGTGCATGGCTAATGCATGTTGAGATAAAGCATTATTTTGGCCTCATGGGGCCCCTATGCCTCTTGGGCTCCCTGCAGCCGCGGGGTCTGCTTCTTCAGTAGTTACGTCCATGTCTGTACCTGGAGGTCCAGACCCGATTGTGCCCTTAGCTGGATAGCTCCTTAGTCCCTCCTAAGGGCCGTAGGTGGTGACTGCCACACAGAATTATGCATTGACACATACTACTAATAAACCTACTGTCATAACACACACATCACACCCCTTGGAGATGACCTTTGTTCAGTCACTAGGGTTGCATCGCTAAGTTTAATTGTTATTAAATCTTACCTATATAAGCTCTCCTGGCAGTTAGATTGCCGTGGTATAAAATATGATACAGGCTGAACATCGCTGTTGTGGTTTAAGTCATACTACCAGCAAAACAGAACATCTCTGTGGCCCAAAAGCCAGGTTTCTGCTCTGTGTCTAGAAGACAGACTTAGTCAGTTGTCCATTTGTTTGTCTAGTCTCCTAGATTAAAAAAAAAAAAAAAAAAAAAATGGAGTATCCATGTTTTGAGGCTAGCTGTTCTGCATACCATATGGGTACTGATTTAGACTGCAAATGATGGAAGCATCTAGTGAGTGTTGATTCTTCCCTCTCTTTATATCGGTGTCCTCCTGAACCACCAGTATGGAATCTGCATCGTCACGGTTACATACCTACAGGTTCTACCCATTTTATTGCCTCACAACAGAACATCTTAAAGACTGTCTTAAAGATTTTATCAGTCTTGCATTTCTTGAGGTGTGTGCACTTCTCTTACTTCTATTTCATTGGTGCATAACTGGGGAAATTAAGTCATCGGTACCGAAATTGTCCCAGTTCAGCGTGTATAGTTCACCTGACCCAGTGGGCATAGTTCACAGTCTGCATGTTTCACCTTTCCCGGTAGGATGGTTCACCTTTCTCGGTAGGATGGTTCACCTTTCCTTGTAGGTCTGGTTCACCTATCCCATTAGGTCTGGTTCACCTATCCCATTAGGTCTAGTTTACTGGACCTAGTATCTGACCCGGCAAGTCTCGGTCATCTGACAGGAGGTTCATTCATCTAACACAGTAGGTCTAGTCTGGTGGATTGGAAGCCTTCTGATGTTACTCAAACATCCTTATGATCAGTCCAGTCCTAAGTACTTGAGCAATTGATGCCTACGCACATCCTCTGCATGCCCAATGGTGGGCAGCCTGGTACTCAAGGTAAGAGGATTCAGTTACCTCAAATATAGTCAATGTGAGAAACACACTGACACAAAAGACATATGGCTGCAGGGCTAACCCCTGCCATTTTAATAATGCAGAACATTGAGGAAGTTCGCATGATATAGGATGGTTGAATTTCCTACATCTACACATGTTCCTTTGCTGGAAGGAGGAAATCTGATTGGTCTCATGAGACTCTGAGCATCTCTCCAGGTTACTCTCTCCAGGTTACTCTACAACCTGCCTATGTGAGTCTTGTGGCTATCATAGTATTGCTTGGGTTATTTTATTCTGACTCCGAAATCCTCTAGGGGTTACCAGTTCTATGTCTCACAAGGCTATGCTCTGCCATCCAACTGGGGTTTTATTCTTCAGGTAATTGCCCTGTCTCCATCTGGCATTATCTTCTAGAGGTTGGTACCAGTGTTTCCATCGTAAGGATCATACACGGAGTAAGTAATTCTCACCCCAGATAAGTTTCAGGTTCCCATGTCCCTGTTCTCTGGGTTTGCTTTCCAGTTAGAGCAGATCTAATTGCTAGCCAATCAGATAGTTAGGCATTATAGTACATGCCTCAAGTATGCCTCATTGTGCATTTTATGCCCGGCACTTTTGTTTATATTCTAAACAGGCCACACATACATAGGGGTCTGTTTGGGATTCTAACTCCTACCAAGTGTTTTTTTACAGGTGCTTTACAAATCTGCACTGAAATTAAGCATACATGTGATGGATGCTTTCTGGTGAGTAGGAGAGTAAGTACATGCCTCAAGTACATCAAGTACATGCCTCAAGTATGCCTCATTGTGCATTTTATGCCCGGCACTTTTGTTTATATTCTAAACAGGCCACACATACAAAGGGGTCTGTTTGGGATTCTAACTCCTACCAAGTGTTTTTTACAGGTGCTTTACAAATCTGCACTGAAACTAAGCATACATGTGATGGATGCTTTCTGGTGAGTAGGAGAGTAAGTATTTTAAACTGTTGAGTTTGCCAGGTGAAGGGAGGTCTTCATCCCTCTCTCTCTTTTTCTTCTGGAAGAGTCAAGCTGTTATGGAATTCATCTTTTCCTCACACTGACGCTGGGCTAACGTCTCTTTTTCTGGGGTATAGAGCCTATGATATAAGACTATTCTTATCCCTGTCACTTATTCTTGAGCTTTCACCGGGAATCTTAACATTCACTTATAGAAGTTGCATGATTGGTCTCTTCAAAGTCTTGCCATCTATGGCTACAGATTCTTGTTAAGAGCCTATTACCCTCCCACTGGGAAAATACTAGCTTGCTACGTCCCAGTTAGTACTGACATGGAGTTCGTAAAGGGAATAGGGAAGATTGTAACATACTTACCGTGATCTTCCTTTCCTGTACGAACTCCATGTCAGTACGGCCCGCCCTTTTTCAAGTGATTTTAGAAGCTTGTTACAAAGACGCCGGTAGGTGGGTGTGGCCGGTCTTTAAAGACTTGGGGAGGGTCCTTCTGATGGGAGCATGGGGGAGGGGCTAACCCAGTAAGTACTGACATGGAGTTCGTACAGGAAAGGAAGATCACGGTAAGTATGTTACAATCTTCCCTATTACAAACTTCAAAGAAAACACACAGACAGACACTTCTATCTCTAAACACTTTTTTATTTGCAAACATAACCCGGTGCAACTGCGCTGGTGTGTCCTTGATGAAGCTGCTGTAGATAGGCGAGGAGATAATAGAATTAATAGACTGTTGCAGATTGAAGGGAGATGGATCAAAAAACTAGGTACACTCCATCCAGATGGTTTAAATGATTCTTGGAGTTTGAAACCGTATTTGTAAACTTACTTAATGGAACCTTTTACTTTGCAGACCTTGAAACTAGAAAATATAAAGGAAACAAAAATGCTACATTAACGGCAGAAATAGGGTTAGAATTTATAGTTCTAAGTAACTTGTTAAAACCTCAAGTGGTTTTCTATTCGATTTTAAAGATTTTAAAGGTAAAGTGTTGGTAGAAATAATTAAAAAGGAGAGTACTACCAGGTTTGGATACTATGTATTTTTAACAGGTGTTGATTTTGTGCTAAATGTATCTTATTATGTATTTATTGAATGGTATGTGCACACTGGACACTTTGTATCTGTATTCTCTAATTTTGCACATTAGATACTAATGTATCACCCTACTGGCAACATTGCACTGAAAAGCACTTTTGAACAGGATTGGACATTAATCCAAAAGCAACCACTAAAAGACATTGGAAATTTTTTTTTTATATATATATACTCAGTGGCGTAACTAGTTGTTACTGGGGCCCATAGCAAATTCAATTTAGGGCCCCAAAATATTTATAAGTTGGCCTATTTCACCAAGATATATTAAAATTGCTAATTAATTAGGGTCTCACTGGGCCCCCTACACTCCTGGGCCCCCCTGCAACCGCAGGGTCTGCTTCCTCTATAGTTACGCCCCTGTATATACTTTTACCTTTTTTATCTTTTGTATACTATCCAGGATTGGAGGGGTGTGTTTAAAAGGTTCACTGTGTACCAGTATTTTTTTTAGAAAGGGCACCACTTGCCTGAAACATGTCGTGTAAAGCAGCATGAATAATAAATAATCACAAGCAGTTAATCTGTGTTTGAGTGCTCTCCTCTCTTTCAGTTAAAAGCAATACAAAAATGTACATGTATATGCAGTCCTTTCAGCTCATACATGAGCTTGCAGGAGAGAGTTTCCCTCCAGTACAGAGATTCTACGGAAACAGGGTACCCCCTATAAATGGGGTTTCCCGGTTCGTCTAATTGTTTTTAGAAATAGAACGCAATATTCATTTCTTACTCCTAAGGAAGCAATGTCTGTTCTAGCAAAATGGAGACTGTCGGATAAGTTAATGGCAGGGGTGCTTCGCCAATGAGGCGAGTTGAGGCTGTCGCCTCAGGCGGCAGCACCCCACTAGGTACCAGGGGGCAGCAAAAATGCTGCTCCTAGTACTTTAAGAGCGAATTTCCAGGGGAGGGGGGGCAGCAGCAACTGCTGCTGCCTCAGGCGGCAGAGGGGCCAGGATCGCCATTGGTTAATGGATACCACAACTCTAAAGATTCCAAAAAAGCACCCCTTAGATTGGTCTATGGTTTCTCCACGCAAAGAAAAACAATGCCAACGATCTGATACAGCTTAAGAGAAGGGGAGAGATTACTTATTAATATAGTCTATTTAATGTTGTAGACAAATTCCAGTTCATTTGATAGGCTTTTAAGTTTGTTACTTCTATTTTTCTTTATAGGGTTTGCTTGAGTATTTCCCCCCAATGGCTGGATAGTGCAGCTATAAGTTGCAGTATGGTTTATACTGCGCATATCACCCTGGCAAGCGCTAAGTGCTGTCTATGGGTATTTTTGATTTTGATTTTTCTTTTTATCTATTTTTGCTCTCTTTTTTATTTTCTTTTTCCTGTTGTAATTTTGTTTTTGATTTTCGTATATTTTTTTCTTGTATTTTCACTTTTTATTGTTCTTACTGACCAACTGGTTAAAGCTACACAATGGGGCACATTTACTTAGCTCGAGTGAAGGAATACAAGGAATTTCGAAGTGTTTTATTGGCTACTTCGACCTTCGACTACGACATCGACTTCGGGCCTAAACAACCCGGTTAGAAGGAAAACTGTTTTAGAATGGGCAAGAGACTTTAAAATTGATGTGTTATGTTTGCAGGAGACGCATTTTAAAACGGGCTCCCATCCATCTTTGCAAAATTCTTACTACAAGGAGGTTTTTTTATGCAAATGCTCCTGTTAAGAAAAACGGACTGGCTATTCTAGTTAAAAGTTCACTGCAAATTAAAAACGTGAATTATATAGCAGATACTCATGGGAGATACACAATTCTTAGATGTGAAATTGCTTCTTAAAAATACACTATAATTAATCATCATGCTCCTAATACACATCAAACTAAATTTATTAATAAGCTGCTAACCCGTGTGTTGGTGAAGGTAATAAACAACATAACATTATAGTGGGTGACTTCAATATGATTATAGATCCTTACTTAAAATCTCTGGTTCTGATGGGACCATCTATGCGTACCTCTGTAAATCTAGCCAAGGCCTTTCAGCATTCATTGAAAAAACATGATCTTTATGATGCTTGGACAGCATGGCATCCAACTGAACAAGATTATACTTATTTTTCAACAGCTCATCTGTCACACTCACGAATTGATATTATTCTGCTGCAATTGGTTAAGAAGACATATATTGGAGTCGTTCCCTGGTTGGATCATGCCCGGTTGGTATGATGATTAAGATAAACTCTTATTCGGTACCGATTCCTGCTTGGGAGTTAAACAACTCTGTTCTCTCACAAAAACATCATCTTATCAATCTTATGACTGAGTTTAGAGAATTTAACGATACACCAGAAGTCAATCCTGATACTTTGTGCTGCACATATAAAGATTTTTTGAGAGGGCATATTATAGCCTTGACATCTAGTTTAAAGGATAAGTAAACTTTTAAAACAAGTGAATGTAAAATTGATGAGGGCGATATTCTAAGAACTTTTGTAATTTACATTCATTATTCATTTGTTATTCCAGGATATTAAGGGATACATGTACTGTTAATATGAATGAATTGTGTTACAACAGCACCACCTGCTGGTCAGTTTCCCACCAGTCTGACCACTGAGTAGTCAAGGAAGTTGAAAGAGAACTAGGCTGTTCTGATGTTCTTCTGCTTAGGAAAGATTTGAGAAAGGTTTCTAATTTTTCCTAACCAGAAGAACATCTTTCTTTCTCATTACAACTTCTTTGACTACTTGGTTGTCAGAACGATCGGAAACTGACCAGCATGATAAAGAAAGTCCTTCATCTTGAATTTGCCTAATATAGTACAAAACATTAGGGGAAGCTGATTTGTTAGTTACCCCCCTCTACCCTGCTAGTGAATACAATGACTGACTTTCTACACCAGGCTGATGCTCCTCTTTTCTGAATAAACAAACTGGCCTGGGGGACTTTGTGCAGAGCATGATGCTGCCATGTTTAATGTCACCTCAGGTCTCTCTAGAACATGCGCCCACCCCGGGATGGCACAAGGGATACCTAGGACAAGTCTGAACATGGCAGAGACTGCAAGAGAATAATTCAGGTAGATACAATAATGAAAGAAGGAAGACTGCCAGCTCTGGGTAGAAGGGCAGCAGTTTTAGTTAGTAGACCATGCTGCAGTTCTCCTTTACTTTTTGTGCTGAATATACAGGGCAGGGATTTGGTGGGTAGGGGCTGTTTCTTTAGGCTGCAGGGCAAACTAAGTATGGATTGGGGGTGGAAAAATTTGCTATTACACAGGTAATTTACTAGCTAGGGTAGGTTGTATCTGAAAACCGGGCACAAGGTATTGTCAGCATTTGAATCACCTGCCTATTCCCTAGTGTAAATGTGGCCTTAAAGTGTCCTGCCTACCTTATCTTGAGCGGCCGTCTTACAAATATGAGCTCGTCTGTAGTCCATGAAGTTGGTTTCCTTTCTGTCCTCTCACTGTCAAAGTAAAAAAATGCAAATAAATAGTGACACCTAGTGGGCATATGTGAAAACACAGAGAAATAGATGGGCATTATCTGAAAAAAAAGGAAAAATTATACAAACATAACAGCATCTGAGGCATCTAAGGCTGACAAGCAAAACCTTGTACATGGCATATATAAACGTTCCTAGCAACTTTGCATCTTTATCGTTTTTACATTATTTGCTTTCCTCTTCTGCTTAATTCCAGCTTTTAAATAGGGGTCACTGATTCCAGGAGCCAAAAATGATTTCTCTGGTGAGGTCATGCTTTTATTTCTGTTGTTACTTTTTATTACTTATCTTTTCATGCAGGCCTCTCCTATTCATCTTATCCTCTCTCGTCACACCTCTGCCTGGTTACTGAGAAAATAGACCATAGCAACCAGATAGCCTCTGAAATACCAAACTGGAGAGGTGTTGAATAAAAAGCTACATGAAAAAAAAAAACATAACAAATTCACCATGAAGACCAACTACAAACTGTCTCAGAATATCAATGTCTACAAAATATTAAAAGTTAATTTAAAGGTGAACAATCCCTTCAATTACAGGGTAGTGGTTGGGGTAGAGGGGGGCCTGGGTAGTTACAAGGTCTTCTATATGGTTCCATCTCCCATTAGAGTGAGTGTGGGGGCTGCACTGAAGGTACAAACATGTGATGAGGCCTGGGTGTGGCTGGGTATTAGCAGGCATGGTTTGAAGGCATTCTGGTTGTTTATGCTCTACTTTTTAATTCAAGACTGTTGGAAGCAAGGTTATAACTATGCATGGGGTACAGCAACAACAGAACAAAGGACCAGGTGGCAGAACGATTTTTGTTTCTTCAAATTAGGAGTTTAGCAAATTTGCAGCATAAAATAGCTAGTGCATTAATATACATAGAAGGGAATGAGGGTCTGGGATTAAATGTTTTCAGTCCACCTCCCTGTCCCCCAAAGCTTCACCACCACTACCCCTTCCTACGCCCTTCATAACCCCTCCCCCTCCTTGCACACTCAGCAGGGGGGTTCTCAGGAAACCGTTTTATTGAAAGTCCAATCGTTAGTTTTTTATTAAATGTTTTTGCTACAGCATCAATTTCTCATGCCTCAAGATTCACAAGAGAAATTTTCTAGCTAGAATTCTTGAGACCTCGTGCAGAGATCCATTCTGAGACTTTTTTTTGGAGACCTTATTGAGGTTGCAACTCTGGGGGTTGCAAGTGTAAGAGCAGGATTGGACTGGGCCCACTGTCACGATTGGCCGCCCTGAGAAGAAAAGGAGATTATCTGTACATGGAATTATGTGGTGCAACGGAATGTGTGCACGCGTTGGGGGCAGTAGAGTTTGGAAGCAGGGAGAGGGGTAGGGTTGTCACCTGTCCGGTATTGACGTCCAGGTCAAAACTGCCTGCCTGGTTTTCCAGGGGCAGGATTTCCTATGATTTACGTGGCAATTGGCCAATCACCGATCGCCACCTCATAGCTCTGCCCCTGATGTCATGGCCGCCTGGCCCCATCACAGCCACCCCACCCCCCGTTATGTCCACATTTCCGCCCCCCTGCCCGGAGTTCCACCAACCCTAGAGGGGGGCCTGGTGGTTGCCAGAAGGGCCCTTGATGTTGCAGCCTTGGTGGCCCCCAATGCTCCAGTTCGACTGAATCTGTGTAAGAGAACTAATGGAGCAAGAAAATTCCCTTCACTGCCCATTTGCCTGTACTTGCCCTTCCCGGGGTTATTGCTCTCCACAGAGCACCGAATCAAATATCCATCCTGGAGATGCAGTTCAACAGAGAGGAACAGGGTTGCACCTTCTACCACTACTACCTTGCACCTCTGAATAACACACAAGGTAGGGGGTGGGAACTCCCTCACTAATACAGCACTGATTAATGCAGCCACACTGGTTTTATCAAAGGGAGACAATCCACAACTGAGCACGGAGTCCTGTGGCCCCACACAATGGGCAAAGTGCAAAAAAGGCAGATTACTGCTCACTATGTGGGGCATTGTAAATTACTCCTCTCGTCTCATTTTACCATTTAGCATGAAAAGGAATTTATGTTTCTATGTCTTATACTTATGTCTCTGGTCTTGAGAATGCTTGAGTTAAGCTCCCCATAGACGCGACGGTTCTTCTTGCCGAACCACCGATTTTAGGGATGTCCGACCAATCCTTCGAAATTGTCGTGCGGTTAGTGGGATTCGAACGATCGTACATCTTACGATTTTTCGGCAGAGATCTGTCAGGAAATTGATCGGCCAGGTCAAAAAATCTTTGTCGGTCCCAGTGCAATCTATCTATGTTTGCAGGGCCAAGCAGGCAGCTCCCCTTTGTTTTCCTGCCAAATTGGTCTTTTTAGTTGATGGTAAATTCGTACGATCGTTCCGAGAAAATCGTGGTCTCACGTTGAGGATCTGATCTTTTAAAAATCTCAACATCTATGGCCAGCTTTAGTGAAATATTAAAATTTCAACCCAATCTGATGTGTGCAGCGACTTTAATTCATCTCAGGACTTGTGAGCTCCCTGAAACTTGGAGAGGTGAATAGGCCAGTGAGCAAATAGATTTCATACCAATACAAAAAATGCTTGTGAGGAATCTTGCATATTCATATATACCTGCCTTCTTATGCTGGTGTATTAAAGGAATAGTTCAGTGTGAAAATAAAAACTGTGTAAATAGATAGGCTGTGCAAAATAAAATGTTTCTAATAGAGTTAGTTAGCCAAATATGTAATATATAAAGGCTGGAGTGACTGGATGTCTAATAAAACAGCCAGAATCCAACTTCTTGCTTTTTAGCTCTATAACTCTGAGTTAGTCAGCGACTTGAAGGGGGGCCACATGGTACATTTCTGTTCAGTGAGTTTGTAATTGATCCTCAGCATTCAGCTCAGATTCAAAAGCAACAGATATGACCCATGTGGCCCCCCCTCAAGTCTCTGAATGGTTACTGCCTGGTAACCAGGGTAACCAGTCAGTGTAAACCAAGAGAGCTGAAAAGTATTGCTCTGACTTACTTGTTATACATCAAATCACTCCAGCCTTTATACATTACATTTTTGCCTAACTAACTATATTAGAAACATTTTTTATTTTGCACAGCCTATCTTTTTACCCAGTTTTTATTTTTACACTGAACAATTCCTTTAAGGGGAACTGAAGCCAGAAGCAGGCGATGCTCGCAGTGGTTTGTAATAGCACCCCCTACCCACCCCTTCAACTAGTTGTCCCATACCTTTAAAAATGGGTGTTGGTTTGGGCAATCTCTCCCTTTAAAAGCCGCAGCAGCTAGTGGGAGGACCTAGCCTTCTATTTGAAACCAAACTCAATCTCAGGAGACACTGATCCCAAGGACTACTGCTTTTATATTATTGACGAGAGGTAAACAGTTAGGGACCACCGTATGGGGTTTACCTTGACATGGTATGGTGGCTTACCAATTTTATGATCATAACATTGTAACTAAAAACAAATACAAAAGGGGGTTTGTGGGAGCACTCACATTGCTAAGTAAAAATATATAGAAGTATAAGGGAAGTGCTACTGGCATATCCAAATGGGTCAGTGCACATTCCCTGGGCCCCTGTCTAAGTAATTCAGTAGATATGCAAATGCATGTGTTAACAAAGACAGGGGTGTTTAGTTACAAACTTATGATCATAAAGTTGAAAATCCACCATACCACGTCAAGGTAAACACCATATGGCGGTCCCTAACTTGTTTACCTCCAGTCATAGTATTGGGGATCCTGTGTCTCTCTGCATAATATAGTATAGTAAAAAGTAAAAGTCTGCTGAACCTTGGTTTCTGTCTGAGGGCTAAATCCTCCCCCGCTGCTCCCACAACCCCCCTTTGTATTGTAACTAAAAACCCTTGTCTTTATACACACATGCACTTGCATATATATTGAATTATTTGTGAGACGGGACCAGGGAATGTGCATTGATTAATAGGATAAATCAGTTGCACTTCCATTGTATTTAAACGTGATATTTTTTTCTTGGTAGCCTGGAGTGCTTCCACTTTCATTCCCCTTGTATTAAGGGGAACTGACCCCCATTCAAATTACTCAGCCAAAGCTACTAACTAGGGATGTAGCGAACTGCCGATTTGGTGTTCGCGAACGCCGTTCGCGAACACCGGCAAAAAATGCGAACGTTCGCGGACAGTTCGCGAACTTCGAACACCCGCTAAAATCATTCGATTCGAACGATCAAAGGATTTTAATCATTCGATCGAAGGATTTTCATTCGAATCGAACGATCGAAGCCATTCGATCGAATGCTTTTCATTCGATCGAATGCTTACAATCGTTCGAACGAATGGAAATCGTTCGATTTTTAGCGGTCGAAGGAATTCGAATGGTCGAATGGTCGAACGACTTGTATTCGAATCGAACGCGAACTCAAAATGCGAACGTTCCCAAACGTTCGCGAACATTCGGCGGACGCGAACGTCGAAGTTCGCGCGAACTAGTTCGCAGCAGAACAGTTCGCTACATCCCTACTACTAACTAACTAAACAATCCTATTATTATAAACAAACCTTCTCTAGCTAATACTTATTCATGCAGACTTCCCCCCAGAGCTCATCTTCACTGGAACCCAGATTCCCCTTCTTCACATATTGATTAGGGATAGATATTCACTACATCCCTACAGATACTGTTGACTAAGCTCTCATTCAGGAGCATAATTACAGAGGAAGCAGACCCTGTGGCTGCAGGGGGCCCAGGACGTATAGGGGCCCCATGAGACCCTAATTCAGTAGTAATATTAATATATACAGTATTGGTAAAACAGGACAGCCTCTGGAGAGTTTCAGGGCCCCTCAAATTATTTTGCTGTGGGCCCAGTAACATATAGTTTTGCCACTTCTCTATTTTATTTAGGTCTAATCATGTTTAGCAACTAATCAGCATACAGCATTTACTGGTCACCTTTTTAAAACAAACATTTTATTGGTTGCTAAAGGTTATGATTCCATGGCAAACTCTTATATATTTTATTACATATGGGTGATATGGACTCAATAAATGTGGACACAATTGGTGCGCATATCAACACCATTCATTAAAGGTACTTGAGCCCAAACATGTATTTGTGCAGTTGTCATTGCCAGGGCCGGAACTAGGGGTAACTAGGAAATGTTGTGATGCATTTTATATTGTCCGGATAAGGCTCAGCAAGTAAGGGTGAAATGTGCATTGGCATACATGGGAGGCTTCTGTTTCTCCAGTATGTACAGGATGTGAAGATTGATTGAGCCGGCTGCATGGCATGATGGAGAGGGGTACATGAGTACTGCAAAAAGAAATATTTATATAGCCTTAAGTGAAATTTTAATCTTCTTTAGTATGAAGGCAGCACACACAGATCCAAACCTGGTACAGAAAGCAACACCCATTAAATAAAATGTACAAATAAGGATAGACAACATGCTGCCCCTCAGTGTTAATTTTCAAGCAACCCCAAAAAAGACACACAATGCTTCAAGAAAACTTTATTTAGGAAGGGAATAATTGTGCTGCCTTTCAAAATAAAGCAAATGAATATTTCAGGTAAGGCAACATTTTTGCCTAACTAACTATATTAGAAACATTTTTTATTTTGCACAGCCTATCTTTTTACCCAGTTTTTATTTTTACACTGAACAATTCCTTTAAGGGGAACTGAAGCCAGAAGCAGGCGATGCTCGCAGTGGTTTGTAATAGCACCCCCTACCCACCCCTTCAACTAGTTGTCCCATACCTTTAAAAATGGGTGTTGGTTTGGGCAATCTCTCCCTTTAAAAGCCGCAGCAGCTAGTGGGAGGACCTAGCCTTCTATTTGAAACCAAACTCAATCTCAGGAGACACTGATCCCAAGGACTACTGCTTTTATATTATTGACGAGAGGTAAACAGTTAGGGACCACCGTATGGGGTTTACCTTGACATGGTATGGTGGCTTACCAATTTTATGATCATAACATTGTAACTAAAAACAAATACAAAAGGGGGTTTGTGGGAGCACCCGCATTGCTAAGTAAAAATATATAGAAGTATAAGGGAAGTGCTACTGGCATATCCAAATGGGTCAGTGCACATTCCCTGGGCCCCTGTCTAAGTAATTCAGTAGATATGCAAATGCATGTGTTAACAAAGACAGGGGTGTTTAGTTACAAACTTATGATCATAAAGTTGAAAATCCACCATACCACGTCAAGGTAAACACCATATGGCGGTCCCTAACTTGTTTACCTCCAGTCATAGTATTGGGGATCCTGTGTCTCTCTGCATAATATAGTATAGTAAAAAGTAAAAGTCTGCTGAACCTTGGTTTCTGTCTGAGGGCTAAATCCTCCCCCGCTGCTCCCACAACCCCCTTTGTATTGTAACTAAAAACCCTTGTCTTTATACACACATGCACTTGCATATATATTGAATTATTTGTGAGACGGGACCAGGGAATGTGCATTGATTAATAGGATAAATCAGTTGCACTTCCATTGTATTTAAACGTGATATTTTTTTCTTGGTAGCCTGGAGTGCTTCCACTTTCATTCCCCTTGTATTAAGGGGAACTGACCCCCATTCAAATTACTCAGCCAAAGCTACTAACTAGGGATGTAGCGAACTGCCGATTTGGTGTTCGCGAACGCCGTTCGCGAACACCGGCAAAAAATGCGAACGTTCGCGGACAGTTCGCGAACTTCGAACACCCGCTAAAATCATTCGATTCGAACGATCAAAGGATTTTAATCATTCGATCGAAGGATTTTCATTCGAATCGAACGATCGAAGCCATTCGATCGAATGCTTTTCATTCGATCGAATGCTTACAATCGTTCGAACGAATGGAAATCGTTCGATTTTTAGCGGTCGAAGGAATTCGAATGGTCGAATGGTCGAACGACTTGTATTCGAATCGAACGCGAACTCAAAATGCGAACGTTCCCAAACGTTCGCGAACATTCGGCGGACGCGAACGGTCGAAGTTCGCGCGAACTAGTTCGCAGCAGAACAGTTCGCTACATCCCTACTACTAACTAACTAAACAATCCTATTATTATAAACAAACCTTCTCTAGCTAATACTTATTCATGCAGACTTCCCCCCAGAGCTCATCTTCACTGGAACCCAGATTCCCCTTCTTCACATATTGATTAGGGATAGATATTCACTACATCCCTACAGATACTGTTGACTAAGCTCTCATTCAGGAGCATAATTACAGAGGAAGCAGACCCTGTGGCTGCAGGGGGCCCAGGACGTATAGGGGCCCCATGAGACCCTAATTCAGTAGTAATATTAATATATACAGTATTGGTAAAACAGGACAGCCTCTGGAGAGTTTCAGGGCCCCTCAAATTATTTTGCTGTGGGCCCAGTAACATATAGTTTTGCCACTTCTCTATTTTATTTAGGTCTAATCATGTTTAGCAACTAATCAGCATACAGCATTTACTGGTCACCTTTTTAAAACAAACATTTTATTGGTTGCTAAAGGTTATGATTCCATGGCAAACTCTTATATATTTTATTACATATGGGTGATATGGACTCAATAAATGTGGACACAATTGGTGCGCATATCAACACCATTCATTAAAGGTACTTGAGCCCAAACATGTATTTGTGCAGTTGTCATTGCCAGGGCCGGAACTAGGGGTAACTAGGAAATGTTGTGATGCATTTTATATTGTCCGGATAAGGCTCAGCAAGTAAGGGTGAAATGTGCATTGGCATACATGGGAGGCTTCTGTTTCTCCAGTATGTACAGGATGTGAAGATTGATTGAGCCGGCTGCATGGCATGATGGAGAGGGGTACATGAGTACTGCAAAAAGAAATATTTATATAGCCTTAAGTGAAATTTTAATCTTCTTTAGTATGAAGGCAGCACACACAGATCCAAACCTGGTACAGAAAGCAACACCCATTAAATAAAATGTACAAATAAGGATAGACAACATGCTGCCCCTCAGTGTTAATTTTCAAGCAACCCCAAAAAAGACACACAATGCTTCAAGAAAACTTTATTTAGGAAGGGAATAATTGTGCTGCCTTTCAAAATAAAGCAAATGAATATTTCAGGTAAGGCAACATTTTAGTTTTTCTTTACATCCTACAGGCAGCACAAACCATCGGGATTTAGCAAAATAATACCACAATCATAGGTATTATGCCTTGATAGCTGACTCTAGAATTCATGTAGAAAATGAAGGTTCACTGGAGAGCAATTGTATTTAATTTAAATTGCTTTTATTCTGGGTGCATAGCACAACATGTTTCGGACCTCTTGGGCATACCTTCCAAGTGTCCCGGATTAGGCGGGACAGTCCCGATTTTATCTGCCTGTCCCGCCGTCCCGGATAGCAGGTGAAGATGTCCCGCTGTTCGGATGTTGGGAGGTATGCCTGAGATAGCTCGACTGCTTTCCCTGCGGCTGTATCAGGGCTAATTTCAATTGCCCTCTGGACCTTTCCAGTTCAAGGGGTCAGTCTTAATTTGCGTTTCTCTACAATTGCCATATTGCAAATTATTTCATACACTGACAAATCTGTAAAGCCGGTTTCCGTGACAACGACACGAGCGAAAAACGGAAGTTCCTCCTTGGGGCTGTCACTTCCTGACGCAGATGACAGCCATTTTTGCGGTGAATTGCGAGGAAGGGGAACCTAAGCTGTTCCGAGTCGTCAACTGAGTCTCGGGACGTGACACTAATTCCGTGGCTGAGGTGAGAAGGTGCCGCTTGTGCCACTATTCATTGGGGTGAGCTTGGGACGAGCCGGGGAGTTTTCGCAAGTGAACTGGCAACCCTCTCCTAGGGTTAATTCCATACAGCCATTGCGGTGCCACCTGTTTCCTGTATGTT
Organism: Xenopus laevis; assembly: GCF_017654675.1. NCBI lineage: Eukaryota > Metazoa > Chordata > Amphibia > Anura > Pipidae > Xenopus > Xenopus laevis. The sequence goes on along the minus strand of NC_054385.1, from coordinate 120,924,385 downwards.
GTTGAAGCCATAACTTTTATGGGTAATTACAGTGGCTTGTACCTGCTGGCAGGCATTAGCCCTCATTGGGGCTTGTCTGGTATGTTCCCTGTTCTTTTGCCACATTGCCGACATTTACGGAACTGTAAAAGGGCCAAATGCCCAAAAAAATGTTTTTTTGCCTGTATAAAGGAAACTGAACTACAATTTAAAGCAGTATTTATGTGCTGCTGGTTCTGACTGTAGAAACAATGTAGCAGAAGTCATCTCTGCTCCAGCCGAATCTCCCAAATGCCCTTCTGCTGCTTTCGGTTAGAAGCTGGTTTCTGCAACATTGTTTCAGTAGCCAGAACCAGCAGTGCAGAGCATAGCAGCTGATGCATTGTGTGTAACCTGTACAAGCAACTGTAAAACGATTGTCGGGAAGTCAGCCGAATAAAGTTGTAGGCAGCAGCTTGTAGGTGTCAATAGTGCATTGCATTGATGAACATGGTAATTAGGGGGTGTGGCCACAAAAATGGGCATAGCCAAAAAATTTTGTCCCACAACTTTTTGTCCCTCTTTTTATTTCCAAAATGTTGGGAGGTATGGGGGTCTTGGGTCCTTCCTCTGGTGCCACATCCAAATTTTGCAATTTTGGTATGAAGATTAAATCATGTAGTGGTTCTGTTGATTTCTACCACATCCACAAATAACCTCTCTGCCAAAGAAGTTGAATCTGCTCTCATAGAGTGCGCTCTCAAACCTGGAGGAAGATCTTTTTCGGTTAACTCCTAAGTAACAGCGATAGATAGCCGTCTTCATCCAAATAGCAACAGTAGTCTTTGAAGTCATCAAGCCTTTCCATTTCCAAGAAAAAGCTACAAAAAGATTCTCTGACTGCCTAACAGGCTTAGACCTTTCAGTGTACATGGAGAGACATCTGCGAACTTCAAAAAGGTGCAGCTTCTCATCAGGGTCGGACTGGGCCCCCCCCTCCAGCACCCCACCCCCCTACTAAGACGCGTCGGCTCAGCAACAGCGCACATCGTCGCTCAGCGCGCATTGCCGGAAAAAAAAAGGGTCAGTCCGACACTGCTTCTCATCCAGTTCATCTTTTGGGAATTGACAAATCTGTTAATTCACATTCTTCCAAGACAGCACTTACAGAGAAGAAAAGGGCAAAGTCTTCATACAGTAATTACTTTCTCTGAAAAGGACGACAGGAAAAATATTATGGTGGAAGACTTCTTAAGTACACACAGAACTGTGCTCGAATAATTATTCCTTACCTATTTTAATACTGAAAGCCTTTTGGGCACATACAGTACCACATGATTGTATTCTTGACTTTTTTATTTCTAGATGCTGTGTACTGTAATCCTTCAGGGATTTCCCAGTGTGACAAACAGGCAGCTTGAACATGTAACTTTTGGGGGGAATTAGTCAATGGTGGGCAGGCAGCATAGGACAAAGGAGCATAAAGACAGGGACACACAGGCGTCTTCAAGGAAAACACAGGTTTATTTTCCCACCTTTAAACAAACACTGTCAATAATGCACATGGGTGATCATTGTGGCAAACAAACATAAACTATAAAATAAAAACCTTGCCCACTGGGCACTAACTTCCTACGTTGAAGCAGTCCCTGACTAGACTGGGCCCCTTGTGGACGACCAGCAAACAAAACAATGTTGTGGCTCACCCCTGTACTCACAGGACTCCTTCCTGAGTAATATTCGGCCTCCTGGCTTCCTCACTCTCTTCGCAATACTCTGGGGCAAATTCACTAAGATTAGTGATGGTCGAATTTGCGCCGTTTCGCTTCGCCGAAAAATTTGTGAATTTCGCGAAACGGCGAAAAATTCGCGAAATGGCGCCGGCGTCTCGTTTTTGATGCCGGCGCCCGTTTTTTTTTACGACGACGCCCGTTTTTTCAACGCCAGCCCGTTTTTGACGCCGGCGTCCGTTTTTCGGAAAAAATTTTTGGACGCCGGCGAATTTTTTCCGCGAATTTTCGCTGGGTTTCGCGAATTTATTCACTGGACGCGAATTCGCGCCTGGCGAATAAATTCGGCCATCACTAACTAAGATCCGAAGTTGCCAGCGCTACGCAAATTCATTAAAATGTGAAGTTGCGCTCGGAGGTGAAAGTTAGCGAAGCTGCGCTAGCGTTAATTCGTCAAGCAAATCGAAGTTATGCTAGCGATGCCTAATTTGCATACGTATATGTAGCAGCAAATACATTACACTACACAAGCCTGGGAAAGCTTCATAGAATAAAATAGAGGTGTTATTTTGCCCTACACATGTGCCCACTGTATAGTTTAGGTGCCATCTGTTAGGAAATGTAGGGGGGAATTACGATCTTTTTCAGACTATCACCCTTAAAAAAGGAAAAGACGCCAGCGGTTTTTGGGACATAGAAAAAACTTCAACTTTTTTTGAAGCAAGCCCTATCTACTCTATTGCACTTCGCCTGGTCTGAGGTGGCGAAGGCAAGTCTGGCGCAAGAGGTAACGTTCAGTAAAATCCGCAAGTTAGTGAATTAGCGTAGTTAAGTCCCATTTGCCATAGCGCAACATCGTCTGGCGTAAGGGTGCGAAGTAGCGCTAGAGTAGGTCCACTTCGCTAGCGAATTTACAGATTCCATCCAATGGACAGCACTCCTTTTTCCATAAAACCGTCTTTATTTTTCTTAGGACAGCAACATGCAACGTTTCGAGTGGCACTCCACTCTTTATCAAGCATAAATCACAATGTTAACACCTGAACTTAAATACCCTGAGGCACAGTGCCCCCTGGTGTCATCACACATTATAGCATAACATATGTAGACATCATAATTGTTACAAAAAATATATATATCTCCAATCATGGTTACAAAATATCAATAAACATGCATACATGTTTTCCTGTTCTATTACAGATTCATTTATCTTAATTGAAAATAGACCAACTTATCTGTAGCATTTCCAATACAGATTGCAACCCAACCAGGATAAGGAAATTTAAAATGTCCACCTAACGACCTATAAAAATAAAATCAACTTCAAGTTAAAATCATTTCAATAAAAATGGATGTAGGTCATATTCATGGTTCAGACCGTTAGGGGCCAGTGTACTCAACCTTCCACTGCGCCTCCCTTTGTAATAGTTCTTTATCACGGTCTCCCCCACGTCTCTTTCTTGATACTGTATCTAATATTTGAAACCGCAGTTGACTTATAGTGTGACCACTTTCATTAAAGTGCTTAGCTAATGGCTGGTTCAATCCATTTCTAATTGCAGATTTGTGTTCAGTTAGCCTGTCACGTATACAACGAATGGTTTTGCCCACGTAAATTTTCCCACAGGGGCACTTAATACTGTACACCACATACGTGGATGCACAGGTAAAGAAACCCCTAATGGGAATACGTGTACCTCTCAGTGGATGGTAGATCCATTCTCCCTTTAGGACATTTTTACAATGGCTGCATCCACAACATGGGAACGTCCCGTTTTTCCTTGGTGCCAGTAAGGTTTGTGTATGTTTTATGGAAGGGCCCAAATCTGCTTTAACCAATTGTGTCCCTATTGTTTCAGCCCTTGTATAAGACATCACTGGTGGGGATTTAAAGATATCTTTATTAGGGAAATTCCTAGTTAGTAAACTCCACTCCTTATGTATGATCTTCGAAATTTCTCCACTCAACATATTATACTGATTGACAAATGGAATCCTTTTAAAGTTCTGCCTGCTCTTATTACTTTTTTCTCTTTTTTCTCTTGCAATTATTGGAAGTCTCTCACCATGATTATTTGGTAATTCTTGACCTTCCTGATCACCACATCCTTTTTCTATAACTTTGGTGGGGTATCCTCTAGCTTTAAACCTTTCTTTCATCTCCACTACCCTCTCCAATTGCTGTTCTTCATTTTTAACTATTCTTTTTACACGTAGTATCTGGGATTTAGGAAGGGATTTTTTCACATGCGGGGGATGGAAGGAATCATATCGTAATAGCGTGTTCGTATCTGTTTGTTTTACATATAAGTCAGTGTCCAAACCTCCCTGTGGAGTAGTTTTAACCAATACATCTAAAAAAGGGATACTAACTAAATCACTGTGTGTAGTAAATTTAATTGTAGGAGTACATCCATTAAGTTCCTCGACAAAATCTATAAGGTCCGAATGTCGTCCCGTCCATATAGTGAAAATATCGTCTATATAGCGATACCAGCATTTACAATGCTGCTGAAATTTTTGGTTGGTATAAACAAAATAATTTTCAAAGACATCCAAAAATAAATTCGCATAGGACGGGGCGACATTTGAATCCATAGCCGTACCCCTAATCTGCAAGAAGAAATCATCCTGGAACATAAAATAATTCCTACCAAGTACTATCTGTAACAATGTAAGCAAAAACTTTTTTTGGGCCCCATCGAGTGTATCATCTCCATCCAAATGATGTCGCTAGCGAATTTACGCCAGTGACTGTTAGTAAATCGGCGAAGTAACGAAATGACATCACGCTGGCGAATTTGCGCTAGCGTTAGCTGCTTCTCGCTTTAGTGAATTTGCCCCTCTGTGAGAGTCACGGGCTCCCTGTGCTTCATGCAATATCAGGCAGCACCCCCAGCTGGGAGTTCCTCACACAATCATGTCTCCTACCTGCTGTGTCCTGCTGAGAGACACACTCTCCCATTCTAATTAACTTTAAATAGCCTTTCCACAGGACAGCTTTCCTATGGAAGGTGAACTCCAATCTCTGGACTGGATCTGCGGAATGGAGTCCCTGGCTACTAAAGTCTTTAAACAGAGCGCTGATTCTCTGTTTAATAACTCCCTTCCTGGAGCCTTTCTCAGTCCCTGGGGAGAAACTAAAGACTAGAGTGACCTTTTTCCTCCTTTTCCTTGTCACGCTACCGCACCATAAGGAAACTTGCTAAAAATAAAATATTCTGATGCATTATATAAATCTGCAATCACAAGCAAACCAGTTTAAAGCAGTCAGTGGAAGGGGAAAATATTTCCAATACTTAATGGGATATTGTCGCCGGAAAACATGTTTTTTTTCGAAACACATCAGTTAATGGTGCTGCTCCAGCAGAAATTGCGCTGAAATCCATTTTCAAAGGAGCAAACTGATTCTTTTGTATTTAATTTTGAAATCTGGTATGGGGTTCCACATATTGTTAGTTTCCCAGGTGCCCCCAGTCATGCGACTCCTTAAAGGGATACTGTCATGGGAAAACATATTTTTTTTCAAGACACAGTGCTTCTCCAGCAGACCAGATAGATTTTTTACATTTAATTTTGAAGTCTGGCATTGGATACACATTTTGTCAGTTTCCCAGGTGCCTCCAGTCATGTGCTTGTGCACTAATAAACTTCAGTCACTCTTTAGGCTAGGGCCAGATGATGTAATAAATTGCAGATTCTCCACAGGCAGAGAAGCCAACACTGCAAAGAGAAGTACAAATCAAGAACTTTCCTAGTATGTTCTTGGCAGATAGAGTCCTTGCCTGCCAGCATATACAGTGTATGTGCTTGGCAGACAAGGGCTTAAAGTAAAGGGCTCAATTGAGAACCACAAATGCAGGTATTATGATATTCTTTACGGGAAGCAGGTCTCTGCACTTTGCTTTGGAGTGCAGAGATTTGCTGATACAGAGAAGGATGCAAATGCAGAGGTGAACTGCCATGTTTTTTTGCATGCACAGTACATAATATTCCTGAAATGTATCTACTGCAAATTCACCAGACTAGAACAGGGGACACTTGGGAGGAAGAATGAGAATGTTGGGGTGGTACCCATCATTACAGAGTAACCTTGGGCTGTAGGTGTACAGGGCCAGTATATGTAATGGGTGAAATACATGTGTGCATTTTATCCTATCAGAGGAAGTGTAAGTACAGAGCAGGTTGGAGCTTATAGTAGAATAACATGATGACGATCTTTAAATAATTAAAGTTAACTGAAGTTCATCACACCTCTCGTTTTTGCATTATCTGCTTTATTGGATGTAAGCATCGTGATTGAACTTGTTGAATCCATTCACCTTCATTCAGTTTAAATGCGTTCAGCCACAGTGGAGCACAGGAAGAAACACACACCACGCTTTTTAAATGGCCCCCGTAGTGACACAGGCACATGTAAGCGCCAAACACAGAATGTTGCATTGCACCTGCATTCAGAGCTTACATGTGTCTGTGTCAGTATGGGCCCCTTTAAATTAATGATGTGCTTTTATTCCTACGCTCCCCTGCGGCGGAACACAGGTTTAAGCACTAGAGCCCTAAGTGTGTTTTTGCCAGTTACAAATTCAACACTCCATTTTATTGATATATATAAACGCGTGTCAAGTAGTGATGGGCGAATTTATTCGCCAGGCTCGAATTTGCGCGATTCGCCGCCAGCGAATAAATTCGCAAAACGCCCGTGAAAATTCGGCCGGTATCGAAAAAAACGGATGCCGGCGTCAAAAATGAGACGCCGGCGCTGCAAATTTTCTGGCGAATCGAAACGGCGCAAATTCGCCCATCACTAGTGTCAAGCAAAGAAAATGCAGCATGTGGCTTCTTGATGAAACACTCAAACCTGCGCATCAAATGCATAAAATAATACCCTTGTGTATGAGCCTAGGAGTGAATTTTCTCCAGTTAGAGAATCTGATAACTGATACCTTTGGTTTGGTATATATTATAGTATAGCAAAAACACATGGAGATTTGTTGCCTGTTGTAAATCTATCCTCCCACTGGTGACAATTCTGCCCAAAACGCCTTCCCCTTGCCTAAAAATACATTATGCAGCAATCCAAATCAATCACAGTAAAATTGGATCACCACTAAGGACTACACGGATGTTTTTAGTTCGATCCGACGTGCTGCAAAAAAACGCTGGCGTCAAATCGCATGCGACAGTAATAAGGTAAGCGATAGAAATGTCAGATGAAGTCACAGCATTTATCCGCGGCTACATGACTGTTGAATGCAGACACAGTGTGCAGAGTCTGCATCCGACAGTCGTGTCGCATTGGATCAATGCTGCGACTTCATCCGACACTGCGTTTACTTACCTTATTTCCGTCGCATATGATTTGACGCCGGCGTTTTTTCGCAGCGCATTGGATTGCGCAGAAAACGTTCGTGTAGTCCTACCCATTTATATTTCGGCAAGGAGAAAGCATTTCCATGAGCTTTCTTGCCCATAGTAAACATGAACGACAGGTATGGGATGGATTATTCAGAAACCCAATATTCAGAAAGATCTGTATCATGGAAAGGCGGTCTCCAATAGACTCCATTTTTTCCAAATTTTTGAAAATGATTCCCTTTTTTTCTGTAATTTTAAAACATTACCTTGTACTTAATCCCACCTGAGATATAATTAATCCTTATGAGATGCAAAACAGCATATTGGGTTTATTTATGTTTACTTCATTTCCTATTAGACTTAAAGTATAAAGATCCAAGTTCTGGAAAGATCCAAGGAAAATTCCAGGTCCTGAGCACTGGATAAAAGATCCCATACTTGTACCACATCAAATCTCCATGTGTGCCAGTACTCTGGTAATTCCAGTGTCGGACTGGCCCATCGGAATACACCGGTGGGCCCAGGTGTCAGGGGGCCCTTGTGCTGCTAAAGATTTGACCTATATATTTCATAGCCATTCCCTATTGTGTGTATAAATGAGATTATTTGGCCACTTATATTAAAAGAAAAAAAAAAATCACAGACAATGGGGACTGATATTTCTTACAGAAAATGTGTCAGTGTAAGTACTAGCAGCATTGGGTGCATAAAAGTGTGTTATTCTCTGGTACTTTAAGGTAGTTCCCCTTGGACAATCATTGATGCACGCAGGGCATATATTGGTCTATTAATTCTGACAGCAAAATCCCCAATTGTCCAACAGGCAGTTCCTCTGCTGCAGCCTTATAATATTATTGCTTTATAATACACAAAAGCCATGAATATCCTGTAAATTATATCCTTATAAACAGTGAGTTCTGATGTCATCAGTTATAAACAGTGAGTTCTGATGTCATTTCTGTCACATGACTCACTGAAACGTGTGTATTATAATAAATAAAGTACCCCCAGTTGCAAAATATAAGGATATTAGAAGTCACCTCGGAGTTCCATGACCTGTATAAAAACACTCGGCCTTCAGCCTCATGTTTTTATATGGTCATAAAACTCCTCGGTAACTTATAATATCCTTATATTTTACAAGAGGGGGTACTTTATTCACTATATATCTTCATTAGTGATGGGTGAATAAATTCGACAGGCGCGAGTTCGCTGAGAATTTCCGCATTTCGCTGCTGGCGAATAAATTTTTGAAGCTGCTTTGACTTTAATGCATTTGGACAAAATAGGTGCGCATAAAAATTCTCACGGGCGTCAAAATTGACACGCTTCAAAATGATTTTGACGCCCATTGACTTCAATGTGACTCGTAAATTTTCCGCCTTTTTCGGGAATTTCGCGCTAATTTTCCGGCGAAACGGGACAAATTGCCCATCACTAATGCTCATATTTGCACAATTGTCAGAAATCCCTTACTGGATGTGGAAAGAAAACAATAGCACGGCAAAGTCCTTTTCAGTTCTCTAATCAAAAAAATATACAAATTGTCCTTCATTGACGCAGGTACACAGGAGTTGGAGGTTAATAATAAATCCCAGGGCTGGCTGGTTTTTACATCATGAACAAAGGCTGTGATTAAAGACTAATTAAAACTCTCAGTTGGTGTGTAAAATAACTCCTCTTACTAATACTGCTAAAATGTAATGTATATGACACATGTAAATGAACTGAAAATTGTCTCAGAATATCAATGTCTACAAAAAGCTAAACGTTCATTTAAAGGTCAATCCCTTTAACTAGCATAGAGCAGCCCCCGACCCCAGGGTAGTGGTTGGGGTAGAGGGGGGCCTGAATTTTAATTAAAGACTGTTGGAAGCAAAGTCATAACTACAGGGGTGCAAGGGGGTACAGCTACACCTGAACAAAGGACCATATGACAGAACGATATTGTTCCTCCAAGTTAGAAGTTTAGCAAATTTGTAGAATAAAATGCCTAATTATACATGGAAGGGAAAGGGTCTGGGATTAAACATTTTCAGTCCACCTCCCTATCCCCCAAAGCTTCACCACCACTACCCCTTCCTAAGCCCATCATACCCCCCCCCCCGTCTTGCACACTCAGAAGGAGATTCAGGGAGGTTCTCATGAAACCGCTTTATCGAAAGTCCAAATGTTAATGTTTTTTTCTTAAAGAAGAAGAACTAAAGCCTAACTAAAGAAGTAGCTAGAAATGTTGTACATTATGTTTTGTGCTTCTGTACCAGCCCAAGGCAACCACAGCCCTTTAGCAGTAAAGATCTGTGTCTCCAAAGATGCCCCAGTAGCTCCCCATCTTCTTTTCTGCTGATTCACTGCACATGCTCTGTGCTGCTGTCACTTACTGAGCTTAGGGACCCACTCACAATATACAGTACACATAGAATAGAAATGTCACAATATAAGGCTGATTAGTAATTAATACAGATAATTATTACATGGCAGCACAGAAACCAGTGCAATTAGCATCAGAATTGAATAATCAGCAAACCTGTAGCATCAGCTTATATTACAGGGGAAGCTCATTTTCTGCTGGATAATTAATGACGACCCATAAGCTTAGCTTCTCAACAGCCAATCAGAGCCCACTGAGCATGTGAGTGTCACAGACACTTTCCAAGATGGTGACCCCCTGTGACAAGTTTGAAGTCCTGGATCATTGCTGCTATTGACAAGCTGAAACTTTAGCCTCGTGCAATAAGTTCAGTATATAAAATATGGCATTTTTAGCCACATTCATTTTTAGGGTTTTGTTCTTCCATTAATATTTTCGCTACAGCATCAAATTCTCATGCCTATAATTATTCAGACCTCTTGCAGAGATGTCAACCAGCCCCATGTTATAATGGTTATGATGATACATCCTTGGTCTTTTTTGGACTGGGCCTGCTCTCCTGATCGGCCCCCTAGAGAAGAAAAGGAGATTATCTGTACATGGAATGATGTGGTGTGATGAAATGCATGCATGTGTTGGGGGAGTGCATTGTGGAATTTGGGAGGGGGCCTGGTGGTTGCCAGAAGGGAACTTGGTGTTGCAGCCCAGTGCCCCCAATGCTCCAGTCCAGGCCCGGACTGGCAATCTGTGGGTTCTGGCAAATGCCAGAGGGGCTGCTATAAGGTCCCATAGACAGACAGTATTTAGTGGGCTGTGGGGGCTGTTTGGGCCTCTATGTGGGCTGATTGGGTCTCTGTGTACCTGAAATGCCAGGGCCTATTTTAATTCTCAGTCCGGACCTGCTCCAGTCCAACACTGTGTAAGAGAACTAATGGAGCAATAGCTCTCCCTTCACTGTCCATTTGCCAGCACTTGTGCTGCTCGGGGTTGTTGCTCTCTACAGAGCACTGATCAAATATTCATCCTGGAGATGCAGTTCAGCGGAGAGGAACAGGGTTGCACCTGATTAGTATTAGTTCCTTGCTATCATGAAGGTTTCAGCTGGAAAACCAAGAAAAAAAATCTCTCTTTGTTGTATGTAGAAGCAAGTTTTTTCTACTGGTACAAATGCACAGGGAGTGTTGTGATCCACACAGTGTAAGCTCTGCAGTGCAAATACATGACCTGCCACTAGGGGGAGATATAACTCAGAACAGATCATTATACGCTGGTGTCTGAAGTGCACACCCCACCTCAAACTTCATTCTGATTTGTTCCTTGTGTTTATTCTGTAACTTTTCTATATCCACATCAGCAGTTTAACCAGATCTGTGACCAGCGGAATGTGAAAGTGACGAGAAAGCTGTGGGGTTTTCAGCTCAAAAGTGTTTCATGTTTTTGGAAGAATATGTTGTTAAAGTTGTGTCTGTTTAGTGGGGCCCATGTGTAATGAGATGGTCTTTATACTCAGAATTGTGTTTAGTACAGGGAATACCTATGTGGCCACTGTCTTTATTTTATATAAAAGTTTACTGGTCAGTTTATCCATGTCATCCCCTGTCCTGTATGACTTTCATCCGTAGAGAAATGAACCCACTTGGAACCAGGTAAAAGAGCAGGAACATGTCTGATGCAATTACTGTAATACATTGTGCTCTGTATATGAGCTTCTCATTATGTATACTTTAAGGTACCTGCACTTTTGGAACTTTCCACTCACCAGCCTATTGGGTATTTGCCCCAATCCTTGTATCATAGACACTTCCCATGAATATTTTAAATGTTGACAGCACTCATCACTCAATCAGCATTTACTTCTAGTTAGTGATGGGCGAATAAATTCGGCTGACTTGAATTCGCAGAGAAACTCCAGAGAAAATTTCTTGCCGAAAATTCGATGTCGTCAAAAAATTTTGGACGTGTGTCCGAAAAGTCACTCGCGTCAAAATCGCAGCGCGTCAACACTATACGGACGCCCATTGATGCGAGTGACTTTTCGGATGCGCGTCTAAAATTGACGCTGGTTTCTAATTTCGAGTTTCATGAATTTCTTGCGCAATTTTGCGATTCGCGAATTTCACGGAAAAATTCACACATTTTTTGGCGAAGCGGCTAGTACATCACCCCCATTCCCCCCAGCATTCCCCACGTAGTTGCCCATAATAATGGCACACAAGGCAGTATGGTGCATTAGGTACAGAAATGTAACTAGAGGGGGGCGGGCCCTGGTGCAGGATGCGCAGCCGGGCCCCCCGCCCCCCTCCGTACGCCCGGAACTGGCTGGGAATAAGCAGCACGCGAACTGCCGGGGGGCCCTGAGGGGGTGTGGGTCCTGGTCCGCTCGCACCCCCTGCTCCCCCAGTAGTTCCGCCACTGATTATGTACAATGAAGTCAAAAAAACGACAGTGGACCCTGCTGCTGTTTCTCTGCTTTGGAAGGAAATAAAATAATACTGTGAATGCCATAGTGGAACACACAGCCATCTTTAAACTTTGCAGTAGTTCTAACTAAACAGAGGAGGACAGCGTGGGGCAAGCAACATACGAGTACAGGGAGAGGAGACAAGTTTGTGGTATACTGCTTGTGCAAATGTGGCTGAGGCAATGCAGTCAATCAATCCATTTTCTGCAGTGATCTTACTGGAATATCTGGGGTCAATGTGCTCATAATCCATTTTTGCAGTGATCTTACTGATAGGTCAGGGATTTATGTGCTCATAATCCATCTCTGCAGTGATCTTGTTGGCATGTCTGGGGTTAATGGAGTATTAATTGTCCATGTTCTGAAGTGATATTACTAATTACTGGCATGTCTGTGGATAATATGCTCATGAGTTTATTCTCCAATGATCTTACTAGCATGCCTTGGGCTAATGGAGTGTCCATTATCCATTTCTGCAGTGATCTTACTGGCATGCATTTCTTGCAGAAATGTCTCGGCATTTATAGCTAAAGAGATTTTCAAAAGGCCTACCATTTTTTCCTCCACTTTAGTTTTAGGCTGCACATTTTGTTGCGGTGACTCCTGTTTGTCCATGTACATAGTGGGTGTGCGTATGTGCTTATGTGACACTAAATAAAGGTAAACATCCAACTCAGGAGTAGAAGTAACACATCATTTCTGGGCTTGGCAGATGCCAAGAGAATACTGGCTGCCTACAAATGTATTGCCAACGATAAAGTGAGAAGGAATAAAATAGTCTGGGGCAGTGCTAGGGCGCTGGTTCCATTGAAAAGAAAAGCTTATCTCCATAGGGTTTAATTCATTTATTTAAATCAGAACCAATGTCTGTTCTAGAGATATACAGAATCCAATGAGTGGAAGATGGTGAGTGAGTGAAACTAGAAAAATTCACAATATATTTAAAATAATGAAATGTTGTACAAATCAATGTTTTTCAACGCTAACTTTAAATGTGTCATGAATTCATCACAGGGCTTTCACACAAAGACAAGTGGTTTATGTTGCAGACAGGCACCGGTTACAGATCTGCAGCCTCAATATCTTGACATTGTGGCCTCTAGCTCGGTGCTATTTAAAATCAAGATCAAACAGGTTGTTCTTCAAGCAGCCTCTGCCCCACTTTACTATAAAAGCCCTAACTGTGGTTTCTTTTTTTTCAAAACCCTGTGTCTATAAAGACCTCGGTGTTTTTTGTCACAGGCCTTAACTACCTGCACTTTGTGTGATACAGGAGCACTGGAGGGACAGATTTTGTTGGGACCCATTAAAGGAGAAGGAAAGGCTGGAGACACTTGGGGGTGCCAAACATTAGGCACCCCCAAGTGATTGTAGCGACTTACCAAAAACCCAGGGCCGGTGCTCCTATCAGAAGAAATCTGCACCGGCCCCGGGTTATAAGAGCGAGCACCACGGAGATATTTACTTCCGTCTTCACGCAGCTGCGCATTTCCCCGGACTGACGCATGCGCATTTGAATGAAAAAGCCGACTTTAAAGTTAAAGTTCGGCTTTTAGTTCTAAAAGCAGCTGCTCGAAGACGGAAGTAGATCTCTCCATGGTGCTCGCTCCTATAACCCGGGGCCAGTGCAGATTTCTCCCGATAGGAGCACCGGCCCTGGGTTTTTGGTAAGTCGCTACAATCAGTTGGGGGTGCCTAACGTTTGGCACCCCCAAGTGTCACCAGCCTTTCCTTCTCCTTTAAGTTGTTGTTTAACTATAACTCTTCCATGAGATCCTTAAGCACTCAGAGCTGTACTTCTTAGAGGGCTATAGGTTGGGCAGGACTGATACTGTAGGGATGCACCGAATACACTTTTTTTGGATTCGGCCGAACCCCTGAATCCTTTGTGAAAGATTCGTCCGAATACCGAACCGAATCCAAACCCTAATTTGCATATGCCATTCCCTATCGGCTGTTCCTGAGTTTCAACACTATTTTCGGTACGTGTGTTCCCCTCCCCTGCTGCTTCCTACTCTTCACTAATTTTGCTCAAAGATCGCAGTTCAGCTTCCAGCCGTGGCCCGTGGGGTTAATTGTAATTGACTTACAGCTTCTGCATTATCCCAGCGAGCAACCCCCCACCCTCCTCCTGTTAAGTAATTTAGCTGGGGCTGCATCGCAGGGCAGCTTCCAGCCGTGGGGTTGATTGGGGAGGCAGAGGTAAAGATTTAGGGCTCTTACAGACGAGCGTTTTTCCCTGCGCTCCCCTGCGTTCCGTTTTTTGGCGTTCAGCCGCAGGGAGCGCAGGAATAGACGCAAGTCATTATTTGAAATGGGGCTGTACTCACACAGGCGCGTGTAGGCGCCGAACGCAGGTTCAGACGCAACATGCTGCATTTTTCCTGCGTTCGGCGCCTACACGCGTCTGAGTGAGTACAGCCCCATTTCAAATAATGACTTGCGTCTATTCCTGCGCTCCCCTGCGGCTGAACGCCAAAAAACAGAACGCAGGGGAGTGCAGGTCGGAACGCTCATGTGTAAGAGCCCTAAGAGCCCTAAATCTTTACCTCTGCCTCCCCAATCAACCCCACGGCTGGAAGCTGCCCTGCGATGCAGCCCCAGTGTAAGAGCCCTAACAGACGAGCGTTTTTACCTGCGCTCCCCTGCGTTCCGTTTTTCTGCTTTCAGCCGCAGGGGAGTGCAGGAATAGACACATTACATTTCTCCAATGGGGCTGTACTCACACAGGCGCGTGTAGGCGCCGAACGCAGGTTGAGACGCAACATGCTGCATTTTTCCTGCGTTCGGCGCCTACACACGCTTGTTTGAGTACAGCAACTGAATTGCAGTGTCCAGTTATGTAAGGGCCCCAACCAGGGCAGCCACCCCTTTTTACAGTTTTGCACCCCCCTTTCCCTAAACACATCTCCACAGCTGTCAACCCAAATAAACACACAGATCTTCTTGCTTGTAATATACATTATTTGGTCTTACCACTTGAGTGCTTTACTAGGCCTCCTATAGAATCAGGAACGAGTGGTTGCCAGATGTTTTTAAGTTCATACTCCTCTTGATTGTCCAACCTTTGGACAAGTCCCCCTTGAAGGTAAAGCCTTTGGTCAGGCGACCCCTTAAGTCATGAAATAAATACAGATATAAAAAAATATCGATGTATCAGTCATTCAGTCATAGGTCCAAGAATATATAGGGCATCAGATAAGTTTTCACCCCGAATATCACCCTAACTGAGCTTTATGATGGGCTTTCCGGTGTATATAGGAGAACAAATAGCCATTCTGCCTGATTCTCAATTTAAAGTAGAAGGAAAGTTTCCAAGGCAGATTATTGCCAATAGATTATCCACAACACTGCAAGCTCGAATGTAATTTTATTCTGTTAAATGCTTTACCATACCTGAGTAAACAGCTCTAGTCACTCTGTTTGTTTAGGATAGCAGCTGCCATATTAGCTTGCTGTGACATCACTTCCTGTCTGAGTCTCTCCCTGCTCTCTCCTAGCTTTGGGCTCAGATTACTGCAGGGAGGGGAGGAGGGAGAGAGGAGCAAACTGAGCATGCTCAAGCCCAAACCCTGGAGGTTTAAGCTGAAAACAGGAAGTCTGATACAGAAGCCCATGTGTACACAATAGAAGGAAAGTAATGTTGTTTTTCTTTTGACAGAGAAATCAGAGCAGCATTACTTACTGCTTAATTAGTTTTAACTTTTCCTTCTCCTTTAAATGGGTTATTCACCTTTGAGTTAACCTTTAGTATGAGGTAGAGAGTGAAATTATGAGACAGTTTGCAATTGGTTTTTGTTTTTTATTATCTGTGGTTTTTGAGTTATTTAGCTTTTTATTCAGCAGCTCTCCAGTTTGCAGTCTCAGCAATCTGGTTGCTAGGATCCAAGTTACCCTAGCAACAACCATACATTAATATGAATAAGATACTGGAATATGAATAGAAGGGGGCCTAAATAGAATGGTGAATAATAAAAAAAATAGCAATAACAAATTTGTATACTTACAGAGCATTTGTTTTTAGATGGGGTCAGTGACTCCCACGTGAGAGCTGGAAAGAGTCAAATAATGAAAAAAACTATACAAAAAAAATAAATAATCAAGACCAATCGAAAAGTTGCTAGGAATAGGCTATTCTGTAACATACTAAAAGTTAACTTAAAAGTGAACCACCGCTTTAACTGTCCATCAGTCTGGGGTTCCCTGCCAGTTCTCTAAGCCTCACACCACTTTAGGGGCAACTTCTCCATAATCTGAGGGGTCACTGCTTTAAATTAAAAGTGAAGTGGATAAAAGCTATGGAGAAGATTAAGGACTACGTTAATGTCAATTTCTCTTACTGTATGGGGAACTGAAGTGGCAGCCATAGTTTTAACATTAAACCTTTGTATCATGTGCACTAGTGATGGGCGAATAAATTGGCCAGCAAAAAATCCACCGCGTGAGAATAGTCGCGTTCATAAAAATTGACGTGCGTCAAAATTATTTGGATGTCCATTGACTTTAATGCATTTGCACAAAATAGGCGCGCGTATAAAAATTGTCGTGGGTGTCAAAATTGACACGCTGCTAAATAATTTTGACTTCAGTGTGTTTTGCTAATTTTTTTCGGTATCGCAGAAAATTTGTGGATTTTTCTGCGAAGCGAAACGGGTCGAATTAGCCCTTCACTAATGTGCACTTTTCACCTGCCTTTTACAGCCGCCCCCACACCTTTATCAGACTTGAATGTTTTCAACTTTGTACACTCTTTAAATAAAGGAAATAACTTTTATTATGGCCTGGTGCCAGATCCTGGTGCCAGATCTTTTTTTCCGTTTTTTTGGCGGTAATTTTGTATGAATGGAGCCAGATGGCTGACACTGCCAAGCGTTTGTCGCAAGATATAATTTGCATTGTATTTATTTACACACAATAGCACCGCCAGTGTAAAGAGTGACACAAAAGAGACAAGGTAACCAGAGCATAAGGCAGAGGGGAGGGTTGTAACATAGGAAGACAAATAAAAAGTGTAATTTAGAAAGCAATATCAGGAGGCCTGAGAACAAAACACACTGAGCGTTTCAGGGAGATTTAGTCGCCTGGCGACAAATCGCCTCGTATTTGCGGCAACCAATCTCCCAGAATGCCTTCCCTCACTCTGCGCTGGCTAAAATGAAAAATCGCCGGCGCTAATCACACGCGTTTACAGATGATGCAATTTAGTTCCCTCCCACAGAGGCACAAACCCCATAATATTAGCCAATGTGACATTTCCCTTAAAGGAGAACTAAAGCCTAACTAAAGAAGTAGCTAGAAATGTTGTACATTATGTTTTGTGCTTCGGTATCAACCCAAGGCAACCACACCCCTTTAGCAGTAAAGATCTGTGTCTCCAAAGATGCCCCAGTAGCTCCCCATCTTCTTTTCTGCTGATTCACTGCATATGCTCTGTGCTGCTGTCACTTACTGAGCTAAGGGACCCACTCGCAATATACAGTACACATAGGGGCCGATTCCCTAACTTCGAGTGAAGGATTCAAAGTAAAAAAACTTTGAATTTCGAAGTGTTTTTTGAGCTACTACGACCATCGAATGGGCTACTTCGACCTTCGACTACGACCAGGGCCGGAACTAGGGGTAGGCAGAAGAGGCAGCTGCCTAGGGCGCAGTGATAGGGGGGCGCTGGGCAGCTACCTATAAACTGTCCTTTGCCTACCCGTAGTCTGCACTCCTCTGTCTTTCTTCCCTCCTGTAAACCTCCTCTCTCTTCGCTGTTCCCTCCCTCGCTCACCCCTCCTCTCTCTTCTCTCTCAGTCAGGCCGGCTCCCTCCCTGCTTTCTGTTCTCTCCCCTCATCTCTGAGTCGTGCTGGCCGGCTCCCTCACTGATCTCTTTTCGCTCTTACCTCTGTCAGTCACGCTGGCCGGCTCCCTCCCTCTTCTTTGTTCCCTCCCCTCATCTCTGAGTCGCGCCGGCTCCCTCCCTCCTCTTAGTTCCCTCCCTCTTCTGTCAGTCACGCCGGCCGGCTCCCTCTCTGCTCTCAGTTCCCTCCCCTCATCTCGGAGTCGTGCTGGCCGGCTCCCTCCCTGCTCTCTGTTCACTCTCTCCTGTCAGTCGCGCCGGCTCCCTCTCTGCTCTCAGTTCCCTCCCCTTATCTTGGAGTCACGCAGGCCTGCTCCCTCCCTGCTCTCTGTTCACTCTCACCTCTCTCAGTCACACCTGGACACGAAAGCACGCGTGGGGGGGGTTCCCAGGCCGGGTTGCCTAGGGCGCCCACCTGACCTGGCCCGGCCCTGACTACGACTTCGACTTCGATTCGAAGGATTCATACTAAAAATCGTTCGACTATTCGACTATTCGATAGTCGAAGTACTGTCTCTTTAAGAAAAAACTTCGACCCCCTAGTTCGCCATCTAAAAGCTACCGAAGTCAATGTTAGCCTATGGGGAAGGACCCCATAGGCTTTCCTAAGTTTTTTTGGTCGAAGGATAATCCTTCGATCGTTGGATTAAAATCCTTCGAATTGTTCGATTCGAAGGATTTGATCGTTCGAGCAAAGGATCGAACTATTTGCGCTAAAATCCTTTGACTTCGATATTCAAAGTCGAAGGATTTTAATTAACAGTCGACCCTTGGTGAATCGGCCCCATAGAATAGAAATGTCACAATATAAGGCTGATTAGTAATTAATACAGATAATTACTACATGGCAGCACAGAAACCAGTGCAATTAGCATCAGAATTTAATAATCAGCAAACCTGTAGCATCAGCTTATATTACAGGGGAAGCTCATTTTCTGCTGGATAATTAGTGACGACCCCTAAGCTTAGCTTCTCAACAGCTGCTCAGAGCCCACTGAGCATGTGCAGTGTCACTGGCACTCCTATCAAATGCCAATAGACCTGAATCATAACTGTTATAGAGATTCTGAAACTGTCGGCTTGTGCAGTACGTTCAGTGTATAAAATACAGCAGTTCTGTCCATATTTGTTTTTAGGGTTTAGTTCTCCTTTAAAAAGACCAATAAGCAGAAGAAAGTGTTGCAAGAGAAAGAAAACAATGGCAAAAAGTATATAATTGAATAAAACAGCCTGAAAAATGTCCTGCACTTGTTAAACTGGCAAACAAATGAAACTAATGTGTGTGTGACTGCCATGTGGGTTTGTATATGTGGTCACTGCAGGAAATTAATTCAGGCCTCCAGTATGAAGATTATAGAGAAAGACAAAGATCAAGCTGTTCTTTCCACTGTAGGCTGTTACAGGAAATAAACATATTGGTTTTTATTATTGGCAGAATCTACCACAGGCTATTTACCATTCATTTACCACACAAATTGCACCACTTAATTTGCTTTAAATACCAGAATTTTTTTTTTTTTTACACCCTTTCAACTGTCACTTTCCTGGGGTCCACCTCTACTTTGGACCTACAATGTGCGGACCTTTGTCTTTTTTTTAACCACAGATTGTACATTCCAGTGTCTGTTCTGCTTAAAGGATTAACTTGCCTTCTACAGGAAACGCCAGTCCGCTCTGTACGGTTTTATAACTGTGTGTTTAGAAGGGGTCAGTGACCCCCATTTGAAACTTGGAAAGAGTCCGAAGAAGAAAGCAAAGAATTCAAAAACTATAAAAACATGAAGACCAATTGAAAAGTTGTTTACAATTAGCCATGCTATCATATACTAAACATTAACTGAAAGGTAAAATGTAAAAGGAAAAATACCGATAAATACTGTGTAAATATTTATATTCAGATATTCAGATAGTGTGCAAAAGTTCAAAGTTTCTAAACGGCATTGTATTTCTAGTTCAACAACTTTATTTCCTCCTTTAAATGCCTTTCCCTCCCCAGCGATAAATATACCGTATCTAAGTGTTTCTAGTGAACTCATGGCCACGTCTTTACAGATAAAGCAGATCACAGCTGATACCATATCAGATATAAGGAAACATATAAGTAAACATGGCTGGTTTAGACAGGGGCGATCCTGACCCATCCGCAGCCTGAGGCAGCAGCAGTTGCTGCTGCCCCCCCTCCCCCGGAAATTCGCTCTTAAAGAACCAGGAGCAGCATTTTTGCTGCCCCTGGTACCTAGTGGGGTGACAGCCTCAACTTGCCTCATTGGCGAAGCACCCCTGGGTTTAGACCTGCTTGTTCATGGGCAAGAACCAGTCTGTTTTGGGACCCCATGGCCTGAATAGGGGTAGCAGGGTCTTGACGGGGCCTAGGAGAGCAACTATCCCCGCCCCCTTTTTCTATTCCAGGGTACTGATTGGCTGGCGGGTCCCGGGCGAGTGATCAGAGGCAGGAGCAGCCGTAATACTTACCATTCGGTGCCGGGACGTGGAGAAAGAAGGACGCAGCATCCCACCCTCCCTCCCTGTAAAATGTTGTTTAAGTCGCAGTTGCACAGGGTACCTTTGCAAGGACCCCCAGGGGAAGTTAGAAGGGGGTATTTCGTAGTGAATGGAAGTAGCCTGGCAGGCCTGGGTCCTCATGGTACGGTAAGCATTAGGTAATCACAGGGTTAATATTATTTGGCTTTGGTAAGGGGTGCTGGTTTTCCCTCCTTCTGTGGCCATTCAGGGTGGGAGGGGTTTGGAGATTAAAAAGCAGTGACAATGCATCAGTGTTAAATCCTTCATAAAGCTTTCAGCAGGGAAGAGAACATTAAGAACAACAGTAACAACAATAAAATGAAAGTGTTTTAAAGGAATGACAATATAATGCAGTGCTGCCCTGCACTGGTAAGACTGGTGTGTTTGCTTCAGAAACACTACTATAGTTTATATAAACAAGCTGCTGTGTAGCCATGGGGGCAGCCATTCAAGCACAGGATACACAGTAGATAACAGATAAGTACTACTATAGTTTATATAAACAAGCTGCTGTGTAGCCATGGGGGCAGCCATTCAAGCACAGGATACACAGTAGATAACAGATAAGTACTACTATAGTTTATATAAACAAGCTGATGTGTAGCCATGGGGGCAGCCATTCAAGCACAGGATACACAGTAGATAACAGATAAGTACTACTATAGTTTATATAAACAAGCTGCTGTGTAGCCATGGGGGCAGCCATTCAAGCACAGGATACACAGTAGATAACAGATAAGTACTACTATAGTTTATATAAACAGCTGCTGTGTAGCCATGGGGGCAGCCATTCAAGCACAGGATACACAGTAGATAACAGATAATTACTAATATAGTTTATATAAACAAGCTGCTGTGTAGCCATGGGGGCAGCCATTCAAGCACAGGATACACAGTAGATAACAGATAAGTACTACTATAGTTTATATAAACAGCTGCTGTGTAGCCATGGGGGCAGCCATTCAAGCACAGGATACACAGTAGATAACAGATAAGTACTACTATAGTTTATATAAACAAGCTGATGTGTTGCCATGGGGCAGCCATTCAAGCACAGGATACACAGTAGATAAAAGATAAGTACTACTATAGTTTATATAAACAAGCTGCTGTGTAGCCATGGGGGCAGCCATTCAAGCACAGGATACACAGTAGATAACAGATAATTACCAATATAGTTTATATAAACAAGCTGCTGTGTAGCCATGGGGGCAGCCATTCAAGCACAGGATACACAGTAGATAACAGATAAGTACTACTATAGTTTATATAAACAAGCTGATGTGTTGCCATGGGGCAGCCATTCAAGCACAGGATA
The DNA here is from genome assembly GCF_017654675.1 of Xenopus laevis. Taxonomy (NCBI): domain Eukaryota; kingdom Metazoa; phylum Chordata; class Amphibia; order Anura; family Pipidae; genus Xenopus; species Xenopus laevis. Next base: position 120,902,823 of record NC_054385.1, on the reverse strand, counting down.
CACAGTAGATAACAGATAAGTACTACTATAGTTTATATAAACAAGCTGCTGTGTAGCCATGGGGGCAGCCATTCAAGCACAGGATACACAGTAGTACAGAGCTTGTCTTTTATCTCCTGTGTATCCTGTGCCTTTTCTCCTTTTTCAGCTTTGAATGGCTGCAGCTATTTTATATAAACTATAATAATGTTTCTGAAGCAAACACATCAGTTGGAGCACAACAGTACATTACATTAAAACACATTAATTTTTTTGGTGTTACTCTTCCTTTAAGAACAGCATAAGGACAGACTATGAGACTTCTTTGTACTCATTGAGCCAATAGCATCACTATGTATATACAATATCACAGGCAGTTAATGAGTGAGTGTATAAGAATCACAGAAGAGATCATCTCTAAACCTCCAAGTCACTGCAGTTTTTTTCAATTAAGACTCCCAATACTTTCTTTGCTTCAGTTACCCCAGGCTACATATACTTTGCAGCAGTTGTAAACCAATAAAATGCAGCATTCCAGACTGAGAGCATCACCCACACACACAGCCCCAGAGGAAAATTTTAGGGGATTTTTTAGGAATTTCCACAATTAACTGGAGGCAGCAGGTTAAGCCAATAAAACAAGCTAATGACAAAACATTTGTCATCAATAGCACTTGGAATCAACCTAAACTTTAGTTAATTAGGGTATTACAGTACATAAATAAGTCTCCTTTGACTTCAATACGATCCGCTGGTGTGTGAGTGCATGCAAGTGAAAGGGGTTCAGTTGTATACAAATGGGGCACGCAGGGCCGGAACTAGGGGTAGGCAGAGTAGGCATGTGCAGGGTCGGACTGGACATGGGGGGGCCCACCGGGTAACGCGAACGTCTGGCCGCAAGCCGGCATGTGTGCGCAAATGCCGGTGCGCATGTGCGAACACAGGCGCGAATGCGATACTGGCGCAACAATTAATTTTTATTTGTGGACATTGGGGGAGGGGGCCAGGACATCAGGGGAGGGTGGCTGGGCTGGCGGGGCCATGAGGGCCGGGGCCCACTGGGTTTTTTCCCGGCTTCCTGCCGGCCCAGTCCGACGCTGCGTGCGTGCCTAGATGATGATAAATGATACTGGCGCAACAATTAATTTTTATTTGTGGACATTTGGGGAGGGGGCCAGAACATCAGGGGAGGGTGGCTGGGCTGGCGGTGGCCCATGAGGGCCGGGGCCCACTGGGTTTTTTCCCGGTTTCCCGTCGGCCCAGTCCGACGCTGCGTGCGTGCCTAGGGCGTACAGCTTGGGGGTGCCCGGCATGTACCTTTAACTGCTGCCTACCCCAGACCGGTCTGAAGAATTCTGTGCTCTGCACGCATGCAAGCACAACGTAGGTGAGGGGAGGGTCATGTACGCAGCCTGTGCGCGCTCCCATACGTGCGCATGTTGGAGAAGGCGATGCGACCAGTCGGGTTGCCTGGGGCGTCTGGCCCTGGGGGCATGGAGCGGATCTGCTTCTCTCAGTCTGTAAAAAATACACCGGCTAAGAGCAGTGGAGCCAATGCTAAGTGTGCTCTGGGCTTTTAGTTGTTCTGCCAGACAGGGACGGACTGGGCCGGTGGGATAATGGGAAAAAACCCAGTGGCCCCTGGCTCTTGTGGGCCCCGCTGGCCCAGATCCGCACCCACATCTGCGATACGAAAGCTTCTTATGCTAATCTTAATGCGCCAGCGCTGCAAGGGGGACAGAGGGGGCCCTAGTGCGGCAGCCCCAGTAGGCCCCGGGCCACCCAGTCCAATAAAAAAAAGCAGCCCTTCCCCTCCCGCCCTTTTTTCTTTTTCCCCTCTCACCTTTTTAGCAGATAGTTTTTTAAGCACATCTAAAAGAATGAGAGGGAAAAAAGAGCGGGAGGGGAAGGGCTGCTTTATTATTGTTACTATAAAGGACAGTTGTAAAGCATATTCCCGCCATCGTACTATAGTATCAGTGAGTTCTCAGGCTGAATCACAAAGACTCTTTTGTTCTTGCTTCAACGGTTATTTTCATTGTATGTTTCTCTGTTGTACTTCCAGTAAATGTTGCTGTAATAACCACAATATCATACATTCATAATATAAGTTTGATCATGAATGAGGTGCTTGTCTTGTAAGGGTAGGGCCAGACGTTCTCTCAGTGCCGTACAGCAGAACAATACATTAACAGAACAAATAGGGGGTAGTACGAAATTAAAATAGAAATTTGTTGTGAAACAATGGAGTTTTACCAAGTTTGAATGGAAGAAGCTGCTTCATCTAAATAGATGTTGATGTGGAAATTGCCTACTACATTGCAGCACTATTTTTACTTACAGAGCCCATTCTTATGTGACTAAAACTTCCCAAAAGTGAGGGTTGCCACTTTTTCTAAAAAAAAACTAACTACATATGTGCCCAGAACATACTGCCAGGAGAGAGCAGAGGAAAGAAGGTGCTACCACACTGTGCTACAAAGTAGGGGTTTAAGATTACCAGCTTGTTACTTTAGTTGCCCAACAAACTAGCAACATTCGAAAAAAGGGGGTGTCGGGCACTTCCACAAGGGCCGCCAAAAAAATTAAAAATGTAATGTTTATTGTAGATTCATTAAAAAAAAGGAACAATATCTCCATTAACCCTAAGCATCCTCGATTAAGTGCTCTGGGGTGCACGAAATGCGTAGGGCCAATGGAGATATTGTTCCTTTTTTAAATCAATCTACAATAAACATCACTTGGGCACGTTTACTAAGGGTCGAAATGAATTCAAAGTGAATTTTCGAATTAAAAAACTTCGAATTTCGAAGTAATTTTTGGGTACTTCGACCATCAAATAGGCCAATTTCTACTTCGATTCGAATTGAAAAACGAAAATCGAAGTACTGTCTCTTTAAAAAAAACTTCGACTTCGACCTTTTAAACCTGCCGAATTGCTATGTTAGCCTATGGGGACCTCCTAGAACCTATAGCCAACATTTGGATTTTTTTTTTTGAAAATCGTTCGATCGATCGATTAAATCGTTCGAATCCAAAAATTGAATCGATCAATCAAACGATTTTACTTCGATCGAATATGGCCATATTCAACCACAAAAAACTTAGACTTCGACTTCACATATCGAACTACTGCAATTCAACGGTCGAATTTCGAATTTTTTTTCACTTCGAAATTCGACCCTTAGTAAATGTGCCCCTACATGTTTAACTTTATTCTTGATGGTCCTTGTGGAATTTCTCTGAGGTCCCGACAACCCCTTTTTCGTATGTTGCTCGTTTATCTGCTCCCTAAGCGGAGTGTCTAGGGCTGGTGGACCTGGACCGACCCGTTTACGAGGTGAGTGATCAACATATTCTATATCAGGGGTCCCCAACCTTTTTCCACCCATGAGCAACATTCAGATGTGACAAGAGTTGGGGAGCAACACAAGCATGAAAAATGTTCCTGGCTAGTGCCAAGTAAGGGTTGATTGACTATTGGTAGCCTCTATGTGGAATGGCAGCCTACAGGAGCCTCTGTTTAGTAGGACACCTGTTTTTTATACAACCAAAACTTGCCTCCAAGCCTGGAATTCAAAAATAAGCACCTGCTCCGAGGCCACTGGGAGCAACATCCAAGGGGTTGGGGAGCAACATGTTGCTCACGAGCTACTGGTTGGGGATCACTGTTCTATATCCTGATTATAAGAAGAAAGAAAGAAAAACTTGTGTAAAAAAACTCTATATTACTTATTCCCGCCAAGAAGACAGATTTTTTTTTAATAAAACCTTGATGATTTTCTTTTAAAAACCAATTAACTTAACCATGACTTATTTAAATAGACATAACCAAGGTTTTCTTTCTCTCTTCTATAATCATAAATCGTTAAAAATCCTTGTATGCCTGAAAACTAATTTAAGTAAGAAGAGTTAGTGGTCCTTTCCTTTTAATCCATATTCTATCCCTCTTTTGATGGTTTAATGTTACGCAACAAACTGCCGGCCTTAAAGGATAAGTAAACCTTAAAAAAAAAATGTAAAACTGCTCCGGATGCTTTTATAAGCACTTTTTCAATTTGCATAATTTTTGTTCAGTTTCAGAGCTATTTAGGTTTTTAGCAATGGCCAATATAATGCATTTTGTAACACCAGTGCCGCAGGCTGGTCAGTTGCTGTAACTGTCCACTCAAGTAGATACACCTTCAGAAGGAAAACAGAGAAGTGTTCTGATGTTTCTCTGCTCAGGAAAGAGCTCAAAAGCCTCAGATGCCCTTTCACATCTCCTCCCTGAGCAGAACAACATCAGAACACGTATCTTGTATATCTTTGACTGTACAGTTACAGGAACTGACCAGCAGGTTTGACTGTTGTTACAAAATTCATTATATTGGCCATTAATAAAAACTTTAATAGCTGAAAAGAAATAATGTAAATTACAAAAGTGCTTTGAAAAGCACCCTGAGCGATTTTGCATACATTTTTTTTAAGGTTTACTTATCCTTCAAACCCGCGCTTTGTTAATAACCTGTTGCAAGGATTCCACATCTGGGATGGAATTAATTGGGCTAGATAGTTTTGTGTCATTTTATTAAGTAAATGTAGGCCAATACAGATCCTCGTGCAACACACTTCACTGTAACTAGAAAACATGCCACTGACAAATAAATAATTTATTTTAAAAAAAACATATAAAAAGTTCATGCTCTGAGTGAAAGAGAAAACAGGATAATACTTTTTCCATTGTGACAACACTAAGAAAGTATGGGTGGTGGAAAAAAATCCCTAAAATACCTGGCCTTTTCCATAAACAAGAAGATGTGTCATTTAAAATACCCAGAAAGGGGGTGATGTTTACAATAAGGTCAGTCTATTGTTCTTAGTGAATAATCGTTCCCTTATTACAGTTTTTTCTCTGTGTTAAAGGAACAGTAACACCAAAAAATGAAAGTAAAACTATACTGCAGTGTTGCCCTGCACTGGTAAAACTGATGTGTTTGCTTCAGAAACACTACTATAGTTTATATAAACAAACTGCTGAGTAGCAATGGGGGCAGCCATTCAAAGGAGAAAGGGCTCAGGTTACACAGCAGATAACAGATAAGATCTGTAGAACATAATGTGTTATCTGTTATCCACTATTTAACCTGTGCCATATAGACTTTTTTTTCAATGTCAGCCATTGCTACACAGCAGCTTGTTTACATACCTCCCAACTGTCCCTTTTTCGGAGGGACAGTCCCTCTTTTGTACTGGAAAGTCCCTCTTTTCTATGCACTGAACAGCCAGAAAAAGAAACAAAGTTTCTCACTTAATTGGCTTTTAGCAGAGAGCCCAGAACAGCTAACAGGTGCAAATAAGATACTTTGTAACAATTTTGAGACACAAAAACACAGTTTAGATAAGGAGAAATATTTTCAAACTTTCATAACCTGCCAAATTTTGTAAAACAAACATGGTAATTAGGGGGTGTGGCCACAGAAAGGGGTGTGGTCAAAAAATTGCTGCGCTACGTGCAGGAAAAAAAATTTTGTCCCTCTTTTTACTTCCAAAATGTTGGGAGGTGTGTGTTTATATGAACTATAGTAGTGTTTCTGAAGCAAACACATCCGTTTTACCAGAGCAGGGCAACACTACATGATATTTTCATTACTTTAAAACACTTTCATTTTTTGGTGTTGCTTTACTACGCCTGGGAAACTCAGGTCTCAGTCCCTGGTATATTCCAGGAGTTCTGCATCTTCTTTAGTTCTGCCCCTAATTACACACTGGATTTCTTAGATCACTGTATAATGTGTTCAACTTTGGGTCACAAAGAGACCGACTTTGCACTTCTGGGTTCACGGAGCTCTGCAATGAAACATCAAACACAGTTTAGTTTTACATCCTCGAGTATGTATGTATAAATAGATATATAATATATATAGGTATGGAACTTATTATCCAGAATGCTCAGGGCCTGTTCATTTCTGGATAAGGGATATTTCCGTAATTTGGATCTCCATATATAAAGTTTACTTAAAATGAATTAAAACAACCCAATATGCTGATTTTGCTTCCAATAAGGATTAACCATTGATTCATAGTCTACATGCAAGGTAATGTTTTATTATTATAAAGAAAAAGGAAATCAATTTAAAAAATCGGAATCATTTGATTAAAATGGAGTCTATATATGTCTTCCCATAAGTTGCAGCTTTCTGGATAACGAGTTTGCAGATAATGGATTATATATATCTATATATCTATATATCTATATATCTATATATCTATATATATCTATATATCTATATATATCTATATATGGGTTTGGAAAGTACCCACACTCTTAATCTCAGATTTAATTGCGGATGCTCAGTCAAACGTATTGTATAAAGTTCAAAATGGACTAGCACTCCATCATTTTTTGAAACACACGATTTATTCAATCATCACCTGTGCATCCAACGTTTCGGCCTCTTTTGGGGCCTTTATCAAGAATAAAGTGTAAGTGACAAATAGTGGTATTTATATACATACAAACACAACCCCCATTCAAAAAAGACACCAAAATGTCATCATAGGCAACTTATTAATATAATTGGTGCAAACATTTCAAGATACAGATTGAAATGTTTGTATTTAAGGGATACTGTCATGGGAAATGGGAATGCTTTTTTTCAAAATAGTGCTGATCCAGCAGAATTCTGCACTGGAATCCGTTTTTCAAAAGAGCAAACAGATTTTTTTTATATTTAATGGGGCTAGACATATTGTCAGTTTCCCAACTGCCCCCAGTCATGTGACTTGTGCTCTGATAAACTCCAGTCACTCTTTACTGCTGTACTGCAATTTGGAGTGATATTACCCCATCCCTTTCCCCCCCCCAGCAGCCTAACAACAGAACAATGGGAAGGTAACCAGATAACAGCTCCCTAACACAAGATAACAGCTGCCTGGTAGATCTAAGAACAACACTCAATAGTAAAATCCAGGTCCCACTGTGATACATTCAGTTACATTGAGTAGGAGAAACAACAGCCTGTCAGAAAGCAGTTCCATCCTAAAGTGCTGGCTCTTTCTGAAAGCACATGACCAGGCAAAATGACCTGAGATGGAGCCTACACACCAATATTATAACTAAAAAAAAAACTTGCTGGTTCAGGAATGACATTGTATATGGTAGAGTGAATTATTTGCAGTGTAAACAGTGTCATTAAGAAATAAAAACGACATCATAAAAATCATGACAGAATCCCTTTAAGCGTTTTGTAACCAATGTGTGCAGCCATGTTACCTTATGATCTGCCCATTCTAAATAAAATGGCTGTTTATACCCAGTTTAATATCAATCTTAAACAGGCCATACACCAGCCAATAAAAGATTGTGAGCTTTCAGGCCAATGTACAAAGTGAAGTTATTCTCACCATTCGTGGAGAGGCTCCAACTAGGATATACTGAGTTTCTTCAGAATTGTTGTCAGGCATATGTTCAGTTATATTGGGATTACCTGTTAAGAAATCACAAAAATATTTATTACGCGCTCCCTGTTTTCCAAACAGATATTTCCAAAAAGTTCTCTTTACATTGACATTGACTGTGAAATGTCCTATTCAAGTACAGTTAATTGTAGAGCCCAGTTATGATTTCTACTCTACCAAAATATAAACAGGTATGGGACCTGTTATCCAGAATGCTCCTGACCTGGCATTTTCCGGATAACAGATCTTTCCGTAATTTGGATCTTCATACCTTAAGTCTACTAGAAACTCATGTAAACATTAAATAAACCCAACAGGCTGGTTTTGCTTCCAATAAGAATTAATTATATCTTAGTTGGGATCAAGTACAATGATGTTTTTTTATTATTACAGAGAAAAAGGAAATCATTTTTAAACATTTGGATTATAATGCAGTCTATGGGAGACATCTTTTTCATAATTCAGAGCTTTCTGGATAATGGATTTCCGGATAATGGATCCCATACCTGTATAGGATTATAAAACCTCACTGGCAGTTATAGCATTCTCTCATACATTGTTATTCTCTTGTCTGTTCCAATCTAATAGCAGATCCTTTGTTTCGGGCCCCACAGGTGAGAGTCAGGGGGTAAAATGTGATAAAAGCCTGTAGTGCTGTACTGTCTGTTTAACACTTTATTTTTTTCACTGTCCATCCATCAGTCCAGACTTGTCCTTGATCAAGGAGAGTTTGTTTTACAATGAGAATAAAAAAACTGGCTAAGATAATGTAATGGGAAGAATCAAGATCAGGGTGGAAGAGAAAGCAGAAATACAGAGCAAACACATGGATAACACAGAAGGCTAAAAGAGTTAACAACAAGAAGCAGAAAAGGGAACTGTGCGGTTAAGATGAGGAAGAAAATGGAATTTAGATAACAGAAAAAACAGTAAATCAGATGAAATATGACAGTTGCGGGAGAAAGTGAGAAGTAGGGCTGAGAGAAGTAACAAAAAAAGAGGAATTGAATGATATATAAGATTAACAGAGACTAGCAGAGAAACATTTTGATAACTGGCCCAGAGCTCTTAAAGGAGAACTAAACCCTAAAAATGAATATGTCTAAAATGTCATATTTTATATAGTGAACTTATTGCACGAGGCTAAAGTTTCAGCTTGTCAATAACAGCAATGATCCAGGACTTCAAACTTGTCACAGGGAAAGTGTCTGTGGGGTCAGTGGGCTCTGAGCAGCTGTTGAGAAGCTAAGCTTAGGGGTTGTCGCAATTTGACTTACTATTATCAAAGCCCAATGAAGGTTCATGATTTACCCTCCTTTCACCTGCAGTTTTGTCTGCTGATTTTCTGTTGCAGTCTGCAAAAAAAGTAAAAGAAAATCACTTCTTTGCTGCTCCGTTACTGGAGGCCATAGGTTCTAGTTTTATAAATGTGAATAAAATATCTTACACAGGTTGTAAGAACTCTACAATGTACAATATTCATGCAGAAGGTGATAAAGGGTGTTTCTTTTAAATAATTGCAATTTTTGTTTTATTATCCAGCCATATTGGTCTGCACATCTGTAACAATATCCAGGGGCCCATTATACCCAGGTACAATTGGTAGATCTGCAGCCCAGAACTTCTTGTTGGGAGGTCCTTCTAATCCATGTTCTTCATGTGCAATGTAAGGTGGCCAAAAGCTATGAATATGCAATGTGACATATGCAACATGTTGGATAATGCCGTAGCATGCTGGTAATAATCATGAACACAGTGTTACGATCCATTTTGTTCTTATGCTGCCAATGCAAAACGTATAAAACTGACCATCAATACTTGCCAAAAAACATACTTTTTTTCCTCTTCTTTCGTGCTACTGCCAACCATACGAGCAACAAGATTAGAATGATAAAGGCTGGGATGAATAGTAAATACATTCTTTGAGAGTTTACTAAAGCAGATAGAAAAACAGATAGAAAAACATCCAATTAAATTATATACAGTTAATGGCAATAGATACAGCAGCTGCAGAGCATTTATTTTACATTTTTTAAATTCCCTCCCTTTCTACTCCTACAAAAGACACAAACAGCTCATGAATATCTAAAATGTGATTAGCTTTTATTAGATGATATGTATAGGAACAAGACAGGTGTGGCAATCCTAAGGGGCGGATTTATTAAGTTTCAAATTGTAAATTCGAACTTTAATTTTCTAACACAACCTTTTTTTCGTAACACAACCTTTTTTTTACCTTACAAGATAAGATATTGTTTGTACCAGCACCTAGACATGAAACAGGTGTTCTGAGTGCACCAGGCCTACTGTTTGTGTTGTGTGTGTATATATATATATATATATATATATATATATATATATGCACCAGGCCTACTGTTTGTGTTGTGTATATATATATATATCTGTCCCAAATAAGGCATGCACTCACAGGTCTTATTCAAGGTGAAAAATTGTGTTTATTCAGCAAAAAACTGCTAACTTTTCGGCTAGCCCTCTAGCATATCACAATCAAAAATGAACATTTAAACACAAAAAATAGCTGTAAAATGAGGGTCATGATGTCATAGAGTGTCGTTGTAGGTTAGAGTGTTAATAAAGTTGCAACAGAGCAAAAAGAAAAAAAAACACTGGAAAAAAAAACAACAAAAAATACAATGGAAAAAACAACAAAAAATAATAATCAGAGAACCAAGAAATACATCTTAAATAGTGTAATCAATAGTGACTAAGGGGCACATTTACTTAGGGTCGAATATCGAGGGTTAATTAACCCTTGATATTCGACTGTCGAAGTTAAATCCTTGTCGAAGGATTTAGCGATATTCGTTCGATCGAACCATCGAAAGAATAATGGTTAGATCGAACGATTAAATCCTTCAAATCGAACGAGAAAAAGATATGAAAAGATATGAAAGTAGTGATGGGCGAATTTATTCGCCAGGCGCGAATTCCCTGCGAATTTACACGATTCGCAGCCGGCGAATGAATTTGCGTAACGGCTGCGAAAATTTCCTGGCGAAAGTTCGCCGGCGTAAAAAAACAATTGTTTTTGACAAAAAAAACGGGCGTCGGCATCAAAAACTAGACGCCGGCGCCGTTTCGAAAATTTTTCAGCAAAGCAAAACGGCGCAAATTCGCCCATCACTATATGCAAGCATGGATTTGGATTATATTGATGAACCTGGTTAAGAATCTGTAGGAACCTAAACAAGCAAGTTGTCTCAGTCTCCTCATCCTATTAACCATCATATATTTACATGGTGTAATGTTATATCAGCATGTGTAAAATAGTATTTCACATTTCTTTATCCCCCCCCCATTGACTCAAATTGTACAGAATGAAGTTAAAATGTCCAAAGCAGTTGATTAAATTCTCATAGATTTTGAATTAATTATTGGGTTTTGATTCTTTTGAAGTTGTTTGATCTCAACCAGTTATATTGTTTATTTAGATACAAAATAAATTATGGTCATGGGTGTGCTCTTGTGGGTTTGCTTTGGAAACAAACCCCACCTTTACCCCTGGGTTAGAACAAAATATTTTCTTTTCTTACTTTATAAGGTCACGGGTTTCCTTTGAATATGATTTCCTGCTGCTTATTTCTGTATTTAGTCCAGAAACACATTACAGGTGCAGCACTATAACTGCAGCAGAGACCTAGGACCTGAAGCAGCCTCACTGCCACACAAACAATGATATCTTTAACTACAAATAAAGATGAATTACAGTTTGCAAAGAGCAAATGCACAGTAATATGGGTGGAAATAGTTGACACAAAAGCTTGGTTAGCTACAAGGAGAGGGGCTGAGACCACATTTTGCATCATGGACCTCAAGTTACATTGCAAGAAAGCTTTTTAAGGGATAATGTACCCCCTACTGTAAATGATAAGGATATTAGAAGTCACTAAGTGGTTCTGTGACCATATAAAGGCACAAGGATGAAGGCTGAGTTATACAGGGAACTCTGAGTTTTACTCATGTATTATAAGGGATAATGTACCCCCTACTGTAAATGATAAGGATATTAGAAGTCACTGAGGGGTTCTGTGACCATATAAAGGCACAAGGCTGCAGGCTGAGTTATACAGGGAACTCTGAGTATCACTCATGTATTATAAGGGATGATGTATCCCCTACTGTAAATGATAAGGATATTAGAAGTCACTGAGGGGTTCTGTAACCATATAAAGGCACAAGGCTGAAGGCTGAGTTATACAGGGAAGTCTGAGTATCACTCATGTATTATAAGGGATGATGTACCCCCTACTGTAAATGATAAGGATATTAGAAGTCCCTGAGGAGTAAGACCATATAAAGAACAAGGTCACAGGCCCTACTCTACATGATAAACATGAGCTCATTTATAGTTGACAAGGATGTTCGCCCCTTAGGCTGTATAAACAGATGGGGATGAGCAGGGGGTTGGGTGGATGCAAACCACAGCCCCGCTCATAATCACAACAAATACCGGCATCTGATGATCACCTAGGACTGAACAGATGGCTTGCCCAGGGCATAACGTTATAACTGACTGTTTGCTTAAGCTTTGGTAACCCAAGCAACTGATCAAATCATTTTTTTTAACCTCATTATTCCTACCTGTGGATTGGTTGCTATTGTTACATGAGCTGGTTTAGAAAAAATAAACAAGTATGTGCCTCCCTCACCTCTTCCTCTTCTAAAAGAATAATTTTACAGAAGTCTATAGATTTTCAGATACAGCACTTTTACTACGTTGCAGAAGGTGGGTGGCTGGAGGAGAGACAAACTCTCAGGTGAGGGACCTGGAAAATAATAGCGTTGGGCAGATGGGGCGTACCAACCTGCAGGTACCGTAAAGCAACACTAAACAAAGGTTCAAGAGTAATTAACAGGCTTCTAGTCCAAGTCCAAGCATGAGATTAGGGCAGGCAGAAATCAAATCAGGTCGGTAGTCAAACCCCAGGAGAACAACTGCAGCATTAGGAATTAGGAACAGTAGGCAGACCTACCAAAAGCAAAAGTGGGCCTAACCAGAGACAATCTGTCGTTGTCATCAGTGGGGCTTTTAAAGGAGACATTTTGTGTAAAACATAAGAACGTACAAGTGCGTTATACTCATTTAGACATAGAAGAATTGTGGATAAAAAGTAGTGCTTCAAGCTGATTTATTGAATCTTTCTGCAAAAACCCTAATAATCCCTCCCTTCTCTTCCACTTCCTGTTCGCTAAATTCCCAGGTCGTGCAGGGGAGCCGGCGGCACTCAGCTCACTGCATTGTAGGACAGGAACCAATCAGCAGCTAGCAGGACCTGATAGGGAACTGAAGCCTTTCTGTTCTGATGTGACTGCAGGGCTGTGATTGGCTGTCCCCCTCCTACTAAGCTTCTGGCAGGGACCGTTAGGACACGCCCACCCCTCATTTGAAACAGGGACCAGAGAACATCTATAGGGAGCTCCTATAAAGGGGCGGTTTTTAAAGACAATATTAATTTTTAGCACCATGTAAAAGCAACACCATATATTACTCATAATTGCCTACAAAATTAGCGTTTTTTTATTTATCCTATATGTCTCCTTTAAACAGCTGAATGTGACACTTGCATCTAACAGCAGCTGTTTGTGATTGCTGATCGAGGACTGATAAGAAGTAGATTTAAGGTAGACATAAATGGGCTGATAAAAGCTGCCAATGGACCAAGTATCAGCCCCTGTATGGGGTCCTCCGATGTGTCTACCTGACAGATATCTGGTCTGAATCTGCCAGATGTTAATAAGCCCGTCGGAGTGAGGAGTGCATCAGCTCATTGATGTGGGTCTCATCCAATCTCATATCAGATCGTTTGGCCCGGGAAATAATCCATCTCAAGGTGGGTATCAGCAGCCAAACGAGTGGATCTTTCAGTGTATGGCCACCTTTACTCTATTGTGATCTATAGCGAAAATGAAACTTTAATATCAGCTTCATCTCAGTGAAATAAGACACTTTAAATTCAATTACCATCAATTAAAAATTCTGTACTGTCATCAAGTTACTCTTCAGTATCTCACTCTCCACATCATGTCACTCTTCATGCTGAGGTCTTGGTCAGATTTTGATTGACAGGTAGGTCTAATACATATTTTAGGGGCCCTCCCTTTCTTAGCAGAATAACTCAAATAACCAACTCCAGCACAAACAAAAAGATAACAAAATAACAGACTCTGGAAAACACAGAGAAACAGGATTTCCATCAGAGACAGTTATTTTCAAAGAGTGAAAACTTGGTTCCCCCCCCCAAAGGATGTATTGGACCTAACCGTCAATAAAAAACTGACTTCACCTACTGCATGGAGACAGGTTGCTCAGAGGGGGAGAGTGAAGAGAAGCTCGATTATTTTATTCATGGTACAGAATGTTTAATGGATTATATTTAGAAAGTTTCTTATTTCAGTATGATGCTTATATTAAATTTTCATTTTCACAACTGTTCCCCTTTAATATCATGCTTTGCAACAGCAACACCCCTTGCTGTGCTGACTCGGCTTACCACAAGTGGGTTATGTGATTGTTGTAGTTCTACAATTTATACTCTGTAGATTTAAAGTCTAAATGACATGACACTTGACCCCCCTGGTAGTCGGCCAACCATCACACCAGGGGGCACTCCTGTTGCAAACCATATTTGTAGTGTAAAACTAATTATAAAACATACAGAAATGATATATTATAATATATACACTGTACATGTGCTATAGTACTTCCACGGCTATTGTAGCCTTGGTTTTGAGTGCCTTTTAACGGATTATCTGCCATCTATTGCTTCAAAACAGTATTCCCCCCACATCAGGGTAATTTAGGTGACACCCAGCTATGCCCACGCCCTGATTGGTCTAAAACCACATCTACTTTCAAGTAAACTCCACCCCTTTGTGGCTAAGGACTCATGACTGTCCTCCAGAAGATAGGACCATTCCGAAAAGGGGAACATTGTGCTGAAAGCTCCGAGAAATGTCGCATCACATCACTACACCAACGAGATGTTTACTTTTCACCAGTGCTGCAATAAGGGGGGGGGGCAGCTGAGGCTGCTGGTAGGGGCACAGTGAATTTTGGGCCCCGGGGAAAAACAAAAGGCAGAATTTAGCTGTCCTTGGACAGGGACATATGAGCAATAAACAACTCAACAAGTGCTGAGTAATGTTGACACTAGATACAGAATTACCGTGTGTGTGTGTGTGTGTGTGTGTGTGTGTATATATATTCAGCTAATGAAAAAAAAACTAGGCAAATTAAAGTTGATATTTGCATTTACGGGGTTTTCACTTTAAACAAATGAACGGCATACCATAAACACAGTTTGTATTCAGGCAAAACAAAGGCGGTGTCTGTATAAACAAATTGGAACTCACAAAGGACTTGACATTGGGACAAATAACAATGGAAGTCTAAAAGCCCTTGTGGACCTGTCATCACCCCTAATAGCAATGAATGAAAAGCATTTGATTAGGCACATGTGGAACAGTGACAGGTGGAGGAGGAGCACACACTAAGGAATACATCCCATGGGAAATAATATCACCTACTTTTAGCCCTTGACTATCAATCCCGCTGATCAAAACTCCCTTTTCCATCTTGCAGCCACTTCTCATTCAAAGGGATAATACTGTGTTGTCACTGGCCACTGTCGCTATCCTACTGTTGCATGAGTGTGCACATTTTTCACTTTGCAAACATTTATTTGCTTTGTGAATGATTTTTGCGTTAGCGACCAATATTACATTCCCCAATAAATCTGAATTTCCTATTTATTGTAACCTGGCAGCACCACAGGCAGATCATTTACCATTTGTATACAGAAAAAGTTAAGCAGCTTCAGGGAACAGTGTTTTGGCCTCTGCAGTTCACAATGAAAGCATTACATTTCTGTGTCACAGGTCAGACAAATAGTTATTTTACTCTTTGTCAGTGTATGGTAACCCACCCAACATCGGCAAACGCCCACCCTACATCAGCAAACGCTCACCCTACATCAGCAATCGCCCACCCAACATCGACAAACACCCACTCTACATCGGCAAACGCCCACCCTACATCAGCAATCGCCCACCCAACATCGGCAAACACCCACCCTACATCGGCAAACGCCCACCCTACATAGGCAATCACCCACCCAACATTGGCAAACGCTCACCCTACATTGGCAAACACCCACCCTACATTGGCAAACAGCCACCCTACATTGGCAAACAGCCACCCTACATCAGCAATCGCCCACCCAACATCGGCAAACGCCCACTCTACATCGGCAAACGCCCACCCTACATCAGCAATCGCCCACCCAACATCGGCAAACGCCCACCCTACATAGGCAATCACCCACCCAACATCGGCAAACGCTCACCCTACATTGGCAAACACCCACCCTACATTGGCAAACACCCACCCTACATCTGCAAACACCCACCCTACATCAGCAAACACCCACCCTTCATTGTCAAAAAGCCACCCTACATCGGCAAACACCCACTCTACATTGGCAAATACCCACCCGACATCAGTAATACAAATCTAATCAATAAGTTGCTATTTAGTATGTTCCTCAATAACAATTTTACCTGGAGTAGGGCAGATTTCCAGAACATGAATAGAGGCGTTTTTTTGATCCACCGGGTTCCCCAGCAAACAGTGAAATTCTTTGTCCAATGTTGGGGATTCCACTGATGCCACAAAAATTGTCCCATTGATGAAGGTTTCATATTCAGTTTGATTGTGTTTGTTTATCCAGGTGAATGTCAGAGCTGAATCGTTATTTTGGACAGAACAGCGAATGGTAAAATTGCACCACTGGGTGGTCCTCTTCTTCTTTTCTATCCATATGTTTGGGGTAGGGACAGGCTCTATAAATAAATTCAATCGTTTTAAAAAATACTGTATGCACTACTTAAAGGAATTGTACAGTGTAAAAATAAAAATAAGGTAAATAGGCTGTGCAAAATAAAAAATGTTTCTAATATAGTTAGTTAGTCAAAAATGTAATGTATAAGGGCTGGAGTGACTGGATGTCTTAACATAATAGCCAGAAGACTACTTCCTGCAACTCTCTTGGTTTCCACGGATTGGTTACCAGGCAGTAACCAATCACATGGGCACATGGGTCATAACTGTTGCTTTTGAATCTGAGCTGAATGCTGAGCATCAATTGCAAACTCACTGAACAGTTATGTCCCATGTGGGCCCCCTTCAAGTCGCTGACTAACTCAGAGTTAGAGAGCTGAAAAGCAGGAAGTTGGATTCTGTTCTGTTAGACATCCAGTCACTCCAGCCTTTATACATTACATTTTTGGATAACTAACTATATTAGAAACAATTGTTTTTGCACAGCCTATTTATTTACCCAGTTTTTATTTTACACTGAGCTGTCCCTTTAAAATAATAAACTATAGCTTTTCTGAAAGTATGGCGGCCAAGGAGATGCCTAAGTGCCTCCCCCCCACCCACTCCTTTTGGTCTATGCACTCATTATCACAGACAGCTCTGGATCCAAAGGCCAGGCCACAGGTTTCTGCAATCCATAAGGGAGCACAAGGGCCTGCAGCCATTTCCAGACAGCCTGAACGCAACATGCACTCCTTGTACCTTTATATGGTCACAGAACCCCTCGGTGACTTCTAATATCCTTATCATTTACAGTAGGGGGTACATTATCCCTTATAATACATGAGTGATACTCAGAGTTCCCTGTATAACTCAGCCTGCAGCCTTGTGCCTTTATATGGTCACAGAACCCTTCAGTGACTTCTAATATCCTTATCATTTACAGTAGGGGGTACAATTTACCTTATAATACATGAGTGATACTCAGAGTTCCCTGTATAACTCAGCCTGCAGCCTTGTGCCTTTATATGGTCACAGAACAACCCCTCAGTGACTTCTAATATCCTTATCATTTACAGTAGGGGGTACATTATACCTTATAATACATGAGTGATACTCAGAGTTCCCTGTATAACTCAACCTGCAGCCTTGTGCCTTTATATGGTCACAGAACCCCTCAGTGACTTCTAATATCCTTATCATTTACAGTAGGGGGTACATTGTCCCTTATAATACATGAGTGATACTCAGAGTTCCCAGTATAACATTATATGAGCACAGAACTCCTCAGTGACTTCTAATATAAACTGCAGATAAACCTTGTAAGGTTTATTGCATGAAGCACAGCACTTCTACCTGCAATTTGTGCCTTGTGTGTCCCTTTACCTTGCTTTATATTAACTGCGAGGACTGCTGATCCATTACCGAGCACCAGGGGATTCTTATCTAAACATCAAAAGTGTTCTGTCAAAGTGGAATGGTGAAATAAACAATTTTTTTCTACCTATTTTTTAATCATATGTTTTGAATGTTAAAGTTTTTTGGAATTTGCATAACACTGTAGCTTTAAATAATGTTCTTTTTACCTAATATTCAGTGATTGTACAGAAAGAAGTCTGTGATCATAAAAACTCTAGGATGGACACATTTTCTCTGTCGGCCTCCAGCTCGACTGAACTGGCCTTAATCATACTAACAATTAGCTATAAATATTGCAGAATTTTCACATCTATACAAAGAGCACATACCATAGACAGTGAGATTAAATGTGAGTCTCTTTGTTTCATGGTCAATAAAAGTAATGGCTGCTGTGTAGATGCCACTGTCTTCCATCCTCAGGTCATTGATTCGTATTGTTCCATCATCTAATGGTTCCAGTCGCTTGTTGAATTGAGGAAACCTGGTTTCAAAGTACGTTTTCTTAAAATCCGCCAATCTGACTTCCTTTTCTTTGGTTTTAAACAGCCACTGTATCTCATCCATAGGAACAGTCATATCTATACGATTTTTTAAATAGACTGAATGTTTTTGTAGTCCGTTCACCTGGAGCGGAGCATCTTGGTTTGCTGTAGAGATTAAGATTGGAAAGAATACCCAAAAATCACAAATTTTTTGAGACTGTCACGTTACTCAAAAAAATGTAATTAAATTGGATGGAATAAAGAACCTCTAATCTGGACAAGGGTTAATGTGACAACATCTCAAATGAAATCACTTTTGCTTACTTAGCAAGGTGATGGTAAACAAAGTTTGATACCATACGATCAACAGAAAATACTGTAAAAAAAAATAAGATCCAAAACAACTGGAATAAAAAAAGAAGGAAGCAGACCCTGTGGCTGCAAGGGGACCCAGGGGGTATAAGGGGCCCCATGAGGCCCTAATTGATGAGCAATTTCAAGATTTATTGATAAAAAAGGACAATCTCTGAATTTGTTGGGGGCCCTAAAATTAATTTGCTGTGGGGCCCAGTAACATCTAGTTATGCCACTGCTCTTCAGTTTAATAGTAGAGGAGACCCACTCTTAACACACAGCTATAAAGTGATCCTCATAGGCATCAACATATGCACCAGAACCAAAAAATGGGCTCCCTGAAAAAAAGGTTAAGAAACACTGCCCTGAAGCGCAGCACAAGTACAACCTGTACAAAATCCTCTCATTATGATGTTATAGATTGTTTTAACAAAGGAAATGCTATGTAGAGAGGATTTACATCTGCAAAGTGCGGCTCATACGGTTTTTGGGAAAGGGTTAGGGGTTATTTACGTAAACCTGAATTTATCTCATATTTTATTAAAATCGGATATTAATGGGATTGCGGAAAAACTTGATCAAGTGAATACCCAAATCGCTCAAATTATTTTGGCTTTTTTTCAGAATTGCCTGATCTTTTTGAGTTCTTGGCAGAAAACCCCGAAAAAAGATTTTTCGGCTAGACCAAGAGCAGGCCATGACAACTTCAAATTGAGATAGGGACCTCTCTTATGCATGACCTCGAAAGATTTGAGATGGCGGATTTTTGGATTCAGGATTTTAGCAGTATCTGGGTACAATAAATCTTGAAAAAAGTTCAAAAAGCCCTAACAGATAAATTCAAGGTTTAGTAAATAACCCCCTTAATGTATAATTTGATGGTGATCTTGTTGGGGTTTTGTGCCCCCATAGTTCTCTTGCTTTTCTGCCCTGGGACTTAGTAAATGCCACTTGAGTCAGTGTGATTGCACAATGACATTTTCTGGCAGAATTTACTTGATAAACCCCCCCCCCCAGTTTCCAAGCATTGTAGATAATAGATTTAATTTTGTATTACCTTGAGAATATACAGTAAAGTACTGGTATTTAACAATGCTGAACAACATATAGAACACTATTTAAATAAAACATTTACACAAAACCTAACTAAAGTACAACTGCAGTGAATCAGTAAAGTGTATTCCTCAAGGTCTGTCTTGCTAATTATGAATGAAGAGCTACAGTTTCTATGAGTGACATCCCTACAGCAGTTCTACCTGCAGACCTTGAGTTAATGACATAACAACATGTTAATGATACAAAATTCTGCTCACCTGCGGCTGTAAATGAGAGAGTAAGAAAGAAATAGCTGACGAGACACAACATGTTATCTGGGACAGACTGTGTTACACTGAGGCAACATTTCTTTTTAGTAGCTACAGGGACGTCCCTCCCACCAAGGATAGGGGTTAAATTAATGCTTTTTTTTTTTTTTTTTTTTGCACCAATCAGGTGATATTGGAGCCTTTATAAGGGGACCTCTGCAGCAGTTTCCTTGTCTGAGAAAACAGGTTTGGTGTGGTGGTTTGTTCCTTAAAAATCGCTGTTTCTGTGATAAATCCATTGGTATATTGTTTAGGTTGTTTGTCTTTCCATGTACGACCTTGCTGTCTGCCTTCTCATTGTGTTTCCTTGATCCTTTACTAGTGTGTAGTTGAGCCATTCCTCCTGTCTACCATTCCCTTTACTTGCAGGCTGCAGGTTTCTCTGTGTTTCAGTGTCAGTTAATCACTTACGTGTTATGTTGTTGCACAGTCTCTCCTGAGATCAGAGTGAGTACTGATAAAGTAATACTTACATTATTGCAGCTGCTTTTTTGTTTTTAAATCATTTTTGAACCTTTTTGCACTCAATTTAAATTTAATTTCTGAGAGTACACTGTACAAGGAAAACTATATAATGTTACAGGATATAAGGGGTTAAATTAGTCATTTACATCACTTAGAGACTCTGATGCCATCCTGCCTTCTGAATGTAACACCTTTCAATATGGGGGCTCCCTGAGTACAGGTATGGGATCCATTATCTGAAAACCCTTTATCCAAAAAGCTCAGAATTACGGAAAGGCGGTCTCCCATAGACTCCATTTTATCCAAATAATCCAAGTTTTTCAAAATTATTTTCTTTTTCTGTGTAATAATAAAACAGTACCTTGTACTTGATCCCAACTAAGATATAATTAATCTATTTGATACAGTGCCACACAAAAGGTTACTGGTTAAATTAAGGAATGTTGGCCTGGAACATAGTATTTGTACCTGGATAGAGAACTGGCTAAAAGATAGACTACAAAGAGTGGTGGTAAATGGAACATTTTCTAATTGGACCAGTGTTGTTAGTGGAGTACCGCAGGGCTCTGTACTAGGTCCCTTGCTTTTCAACTTGTTTATTAATGACCTGGAGGTGGGCATTGAAAGTACTGTTTCTATTTTTGCAGATGATACTAAATTGTGCAGAACTATAGGTTCCATGCAGGATGCTGCCACTTTGCACAGTGATTTGTCTAAACTGGAAAACTGGGCAGCAAACTGGAAAATGAGGTTCAATGTTGATAAATGCAGATTATGCACTTTGGCAAAAATAATATAAATGCAAGTTATACACTAAATGGCAGTGTGTTGGGAGTTTCCTTAAATGAGAAGGATCTTGGGGTCTTTGTAGATAACACGTTGTCTAATTCTGGGCAGTGTCATTCTGTGGCTACTAAAGCAAATAAAGTTCTGTCTTGCATAAAAAAGGGCATTAACTCAAGGGATGAAAACATAATTCTGCCTCTTTATAGGTCCCTGGTGAGGCCTCATCTGGAGTATGGGGGCAGTTTTGGACTCCAGTCCTTAAGAGGGATATAAATGAGCTGGAGAGAGTGCAGAGACTAAGTGCAACTAAACTGGTTAGAGGGAGGGAAGAGTTAAATTATGAGGGGAGACTGTCAAGGTTGGGGTTGTTTTCTCTGGAAAAAAGGCGCTTGCGAGGGGACATGATTACACTTTACAAGTACATTAGAGGACATTATAGACAAATGGCAGGGGACCTTTTTACCCATAAAGTGGATCACCGTACCAGAGGCCTCCCCTTTAGACTAGAAGAAAAGAACTTTCATTTGAAGCAACGTAGAGGGTTCTTCACAGTCAGGACAGTGAGGTTGGGGAATGCACTGCCGGGTGATGTTGTGATGCTGATTCAGTTAATGACTATAAGAGGGACTTGGATGATTTCTTGGACAGACATAATATCAAAGGCTATTATGATACTAAAATGTATAATTAGTGTATGAGTATATATATAGTTTATGTGAATGTAGGGAAGGGTCAGTGTGTGTGTGTATGGATGCTGGGTTTCATTTGGAGGGGTTGAACTTGATGGACCTTGGTCTCTTTTCAACCAGATCTAACTATGTAACTGGTAAAACTGCTCTGTTTGCTTCAGAAACACTACTATAGTTTATATAAACAAGCTGCTGTGTAGCCATGGAGGCAGCCATTCAAGCACAGGATACACAGTAGATAACAGATAAGTACTACTATAGTTTATATAAACAAGCTGCTGGTTAGCCATGGGGGCAGCCATTCAAGCACAGGATACACAGTAGATAACAGATAAGTACTACTATAGTTTATATAAACAAGCTGCTGTGTAGCCATGGGGGCAGCCATTCAAGCACAGGATACACAGTAGATAATAGATAAGTACTACTATAGTTTATATAAACAAGCTGCTGTGTAGCCATGGAGGCAGCCATTCAAGCACAGGATACACAGTAGATAACAGATAAGTACTACTATAGTTTATATAAACAAGCTGCTGGTTAGCCATGGGGGCAGCCATTCAAGCACAGGATACACAGTAGATAACAGATAAGTACTACTATAGTTTATATAAACAAGCTGCTGTGTAGCCATGGGGGCAGCCATTCAAGCACAGGATACACAGTAGATAACAGATAAGTACTACTATAGTTTATATAAACAAGCTGCGGTGTAGCCATGGGGCAGTTATTCAAGCTGGAAAAAAGGAGAAAAGGCACAGAATGCATAGGTAACAGAAAAGTTCTGTAGAATCTGCTGTGTATCCTGTGCCTTTTTTCCCTTTTTAGCTTGTTTTAAACTAAAGTATTCTTTCTGTAGCAAACACATCAGTATTATAAAGACTATCTTTTGGGCAGTCTAGTAAATCCTGGCAATTTGTGACACTAACTGTTATGAACGTATCTCTTAATAAGCTTAGTAACTACAGAATGTGAGCTATAAGTCTAACTACAGTTGTGTTCCAGGAAGTACAAGACTTGTGGTGCGCTTTACTAATACATAATTCTGGTTGTATGCTTACAAACTGCCAAGATAAATGTATATACCACATGAAACACAACCTTCTATGTCTCAAACCACAGTAATTAGCAGTTTTCCACTAAATGGTATATATTTAAACTGACCCAAATCATCTCGGTTTATTACATAATGCTTTCTGTTACATAAAGTGGTTGCTGAATGTACTTTCCCTGGTCCCTTTTTTATCAGTAATAGTCTGTGCAACTGCATCAATTTTGGAATTTTAGGACCATAAAAAAGACACCATTACCCACATGAAGGTGAAACCCCACAAGGGGATCACTCATTTTTAATGGTATCAGATCACTATTAAAGTGACGGATGTTGAAGTGCTACCACCACATGGAGGTTGGGCCTTCCTTCTGGCATCTACCATGGGGTTTGTTGAAGCGCTACAAAACCATTTGAAGTAAAAGGCATTTTTAGACTTTCTTTTTTCATAAAGGCAAAAGTTGTGTATCACTTATTTTCAGCTGCACCAGACAGAAGACTATTACATTGGTGACCCTCTCTCAGATGGGCCCTTGTAAAAGTGTTGGAGAACTGTAACTCTCCACATACAAATTCTTCCTCCAGTCACTTCCCTACAGAGCGTCCCATCAATTTAGAAAATTATCACTAAGGAGAGTTGTTCCAAAACTATTTGACTTATCAAAGGTTTGGGTTACCTTAGTTAAAAATTAGACTCCTAAGTCTACCGCAACCTCAGGCCCTGGAAAGAGAGGAAGAGCCACGTGCTCCATCCCATTATATAGACGAGTGGCAGGAAACTAGAACTCCTGGGTAATTATGAAGCTTTTCTCCCAACAGGTCATAGGTAACAGAATACTGGACTTCATGAGCCAATAGAGGAATTTACCCCTTGAGTCCCCTACATTAGTGAAACACAAAGCTTGTAAATATACTGTATATTAATGTAAATATTTCCCTTGCCTAAAGGCATAACTTCTAGTACCTTTTTATACATCATGGTACAGGTATAGGGTCTGTTATCCAGAATGCTCGAGACCTGGGGCTTTCCAGATAATGGATCTTTCCGTAATTTGGATCTTCATACCTTAAGTCTACTAGAAAATCATATAAACATTAATTAAATCCAATAGGCTGGTTTTGCTTCCAATAAGGATTAATTATATTTTATTTGGGATCAAGTACAAGACACTTTTTTTATTATTAAAGAGAAAAAGGTCATCTAACGTTGTTTAAAAAATTATTTGATTAAAATGTAGTCTATGGAGCAAATTTACTAAAGGGCAAAGTGACTTACGCTGGCGAAAGTTCGCCATTGTGACGTCATTTCGAAACTTCGCCAATTTACTAACGGGCGCAGGCGTAACTTCGCTGGTGAAGGAGATAGACTCTAGTGTTAATTCTCACTCTAACGCCAGGCGAAGTTTTGCTCTGGTGAAAGAGCATTACTTCGCACATTCACTAAGATGCGCATTATATTGAACGTTACTGCCAGATTTGCCTTCACCAGCTGAGATCAGGCGAAGTGTAATGGAGTGCATAGGACTTCTTCAATTTTTAGTTGAAAAATTTGGTAGTCCCAAAAAACGCTGGCGTCTTGTACCTTTTTCAGGGTGATAGGCTGCAAAAATTTTTGGGTACCCGGGTTGCCCCATACATTTCCTAACATATGGCACATAAACTATACACTGGGCTCATGTGTAGGGAATTATAACAACATTATTTTCTTTATTAAGGTTCCCTGGACTTGTGTAATGTAATTTATTTGCTGCAACATATACGTGCTTTGTACTTTCACTTCCCGCCGTATGCTAATTAGCCAACTCTAGCGCAACTTTGCTTTGCTTGCCGAATTAACGCTAGCGCAACTTCGCCAGCGTTCTGTGCCCTGGACGCAACTTTGAATTTTAGTGAATTAGCGTTGTCCCGGCGAATTTGCACCTAGTGTTGAGATGTGGGCAAGTGGACACTAGCAAATTTTCGCCGCTTAATAAATTTGCCCCTATGGGAGATGGCCTTTCTGTAATTTGGAGCTTTCTGGATAATGGGAAGGGCAAGGTAATTATAAATGTTTTTTTCTTAAATAAAGGGAAGAGGGCAAATCTTACCCTACCTAGGAACTTACGTGGACATATGTACAAGTATTATGCTAACGGAATATGCCGTGTATTATGTGTTCTTTATTTACATTTGTCTATTCCTTATGTCTAACAGTCTCAACCTAGAAATCTGTTCTGTGTGATTTACATTTCCTGTGATGTGACCCATTATATCATAAGCGATACCTTTGTAAAGGTCTTTAAAGCAATGTCATTTTTAATTACTATTTCTTTAAATAGGTAAACTTTTAAAACAAAGATCAAGACAGCACAAACTGACTGTTTATCAATCCCACTAAATCTGAGCGTATAACTTCTCCATGTTAGACAGTGACACCTAGTGGGCCTAGTTAAGTTTGCACTTGCTGTAATTTTCACTGCTCTAGAAAGTCCTGAAACTATTAGCACAGGGGCTGTATAAGACAAGGGATCTGAATGATCAGCAGCCAAATTATACTGATTTATATTTAAAGACTGTCAGAATCAGATGTAGCTGAGATTGGGTGAGAAGGAATTTAAGGCAGGGAAAGCCAGGCTGGGGGCAGAGAAAGACAGGGATGTGATGTCAAGGGAAGAAGCAACTTCTTTATCTTCTGAGCAGGTAGAAACATGAGGCAGAGCTCTCTCTGTTATACAAACCGGGGGAACTTGCCATGCACCATAGCCCGTCATCTGCACATGCGCACATCACAGTTTGCCTGCAATAGACAACTGGTTGTCTGGTTACCCTTTGCCCACCCGACCCCTAGTGGTTGGGTGGCCAGATTGTGTTGCTTATTGGCAAGCATTCCTTGGGAAAAGGATTTTTTCCCTCAAGTTTTGTTTGTATTAAATCCACAGCGCCTGTGAAAATACTGTTTCACAGCACTCAGCTTGCATATAATATAACATACAATGTCACCATATTTGGGCATTTATATAGAATTCAGCAGCTTCCAAGATTATATCATACGGGGCCTGCTTATTGTAGCTTTCCTTTGTGTGACGGATGTGCGTTCACTATATTTAAAGCGATACTGACACATTCGTATAAAAATCATAGGAACATGTCAATATAAAGTAAATGCTGCACACGTAATCTTTCCCCGAAAAGCCCCCCACAAAGCCCCCCCCAGCCCCGCGAATCTGTCTTCTGCCGAGCGCTCATACCACTAACATGTCTTCCAGGTTGCTTCAGTGATGCTGGGTTGGGGGCGGAGAGATCCTTCCATAGGCTGAATTCCTGTTTTCATTTGTAATCAGCCTATGTAGCGATCGCACCGCCCCCTCAGCCCAGCGTCACTGAAACGGCTCAGAAGGTCTTTTAGCAGCGTCGGAGCTGGGGACGGCTTTGCGGGAGGCTTTGAGGGGAACGCTTACGCTTACGT
This sequence comes from Xenopus laevis, assembly GCF_017654675.1. Classification (NCBI taxonomy): domain Eukaryota; kingdom Metazoa; phylum Chordata; class Amphibia; order Anura; family Pipidae; genus Xenopus; species Xenopus laevis. The sequence goes on along the minus strand of NC_054385.1, from coordinate 120,876,510 downwards.
GTGCAGCATTTACAGACCCGTTTACTGACCCGTTCCTATGATTTTTATAGGAACATTTCAGTATCGCTTTAAGTTATCATTTGGCTTGCACAATGCTAGCCTTCATTTTCATAGAGCTTAGTTTTTTATTTTGTGGGTACAAAGCAGTTCCCCATTGTCAATATAATATTTCTTGATCATTTAGCGACCTCTTAACATAACACCTTTTGGACCTGCTCAGTGCTATATTTTCAGACTGTTGCACCACTGATTTAATTATTTAGAATTTGCTTAATTCAGTTAAACTATATGCAGTTCCTTTCACCAGGATCTGCTTGTCTGGCAAATACTTGCCCCTTTTTAACTCATGACGTCGGTAGGAAGCAGTGCCGGGCCAAGTCGGCCGGGTGCTCTAGGCAACCCGGCCGACAACGTCACCCCCCACTGTTCGACGTATGCGCAGAAGAGCAGAAGCGGCGAGGCCACGCCAGTGCTCATTCAGAATAGATTGTATATGGCATTTTAAAACGTCAGCCAGTGCGCATCTGCGGAAGGGTGCACACGCATTAAAAAAAAAACTGCAGCCACAGCAGGACACAAGGATCTGGACTAAGGGAAGGGCTCAGAAGAAGTACGTGCTTGGTGCCCCTCTGCCTTTGCACCCTAGGCACGTGCCTCTTCTGCCTACCCCTAGTTCCGCCCCTGGTAGGAAGATACATTTCTGTATTTTATGACAGTATATCATACATCCAACATCTGAAAAATGAAAAAGCGGACAAAAACTTGTGCCACAAAAACACATGTAGAGCGACAAAACTTTATGGACATGCCCATTTTATGGCCACACCCCATAATTACCATGTCTGTTTTACCAAATTTGGCAGGTTATGAAAGTTTGAACACATTTGTGGGAGTTTTAGTGCCATGTTTTATGGGCTACAGTTTTGCTAATGAAGGTGAATTGCCCTTTAAGCTGCAAGTCTCAGTTCCCCCAACAGACTTGCTTATTTTAAACAGGTACAATTGTTTCTTTCCTTATCTTAAATTGTTACAAAAGTATCTAATTGCAGCTGCTGACTGTTCTGGCTTCTGCCAAAAAGGTTATTATTTTAATAAAGTTGTAAAAACGTTGTATCTTTTTCTGGTGTCAGTGCAGGAGATCAAAGAGAAAGTCGGGACATTTCAGTAAGAAGCCCAGGACTGCGGGCTGAGCTGTCAAAATCAGGACTGTCCTGCAGAAAACGGGACAGTTGGGAGGTATGATATATACAGTATTGGCAAGGTATTCTTAAGAATGGGTCTGTTATCTATTTGTTTTTGTAAATCCTGCATATTATGGATCTTGCATATATTATGTTACCCTGGATAGAATAACATACGGTAGTAGGGCAGGCGGAAGATGGGGGTGGGTTTGTTAGCTATAGAGGAAGCAAACCCTGCAGTCCTATATATATATATATATATATATATTCCTATATGTATATATTCCTATATGATATGTTTTTCTGGAAGTGGCAAAACCAGATCACTGTTGGATTGAGCAACTAACAAACATTTTACATGGTTTGTGGATTCAAATATTTATTATTTTAAAACCCACAGTCCAGCCACCCTGTTCCCTAGGCCCCCTGCGACTATGGGGTCTCCTTCCTCTTTTTACTTTGCCACTGCTGGAAAAGGAAAGCTTGGTTTAATTGGAGTTGGGGGGTGAACGAGGAGAAGGCAACAAACGAACTGAAGAAAAAAAACTATCCCCCAATGTACTTTAATTAAAAAATCTGATTGTATGCAGTGAAATCCCCCCTTCATTTACTAGCTCTGACTGCTGCCCGTATGAATCTCTACATGGTCGTCAGCTGCTCTCCAGGGAAACAAACTGAGTTCTGCACCACTCACAAGGGATTGTTTCACATAGAGATTAGCTAAAGCTAGCCACGTTTTAAGCAAACAAAAATAACCCTATACATTGCTTCCCTGCCATTGCAAAGTATGATCTTTTCCCTGCAGAGCAGCTAGGGACCATCTAAAGTTTCCTATCCACAACAGTCAGAGTAAGTAAATGAAGAGGGTTGGTTGACCTTACCCTCTGAGATTTTTGAGCTGGGCATGTATGACTGGAGGGAGATCTCCACAGTGTGGATGGGCTACTACAGAAGCAGCATGGCCAAATGGATGGTTGCCCTTAACCTCTGAGCCAGGCATGTACAGCTGGAGGGGGTTTCTTCAGAGTGGGCAGGCTGACCTGCACCCCTGTAATTTGGGTCTCCATACCGTAAATCTGCTAACAATCATTTCAACATGAAATAAACCCAATAGGATTGTTTTGCCACCAATATGGATTCATAAAGCTTAGTTACAATCATGTACAAAGTACTGTTTTATTATTACCCAAAAAAAAAAGGAAATCATTTTTGAAAAATTTGAATTGTTTGTTTAAAGTTGTCTTTATGGGAGGCTATGGCCTTTCCATAATTCAGAGCTTTCTTGATAAAATGCTTTCAAATAAGGGATCTCATTGCATTATTTCAGGGTTAAAAAAAAAAGAGCACCTACCGTACACAGTGAGATTAAATGTGAGTCTCTTTGTTTCATGGTTAATAAAAGTAATGGCTGCTGTGTAGATGCCACTGTCTTCCATCCTCAGGTCATTGATTCGTATTGTTCCATCATCTAATGGTTCCAGTCGGTTGTTAAACTGGGGAAACCTGATTTCAAAGTACGGTTTACTAAAATCCGCCAATCTGACTTGCTTTTCTTTGGTTTTAAACAGCCACAGTATCTCATCCATAGGAACAGTCATATCTATACGATTTTTTAAAAAGGCTGAATGTTTTTCAAATCCAATCACCTGGAGCGGGACATTTTGGTTTGCTGTAGAGAATAAGAATGATGTTAATAATACTGCCAAAACATGTTGCTTCTGCGCCCGTTTCTTTCACACAAAAACAGTCAAAACACTAATCTATGCCCTTATCTTATCTCGTTTAGACTATTGCAATCACCTTCGAATCTGTCTTCCAGAATCCCATCTCTCTCCCCTCCAGTCAATCTTAAACTCTGCTGCCAGGATCCTTCTGCTCTCTCATAAAAGAGAACCTGCTTAACCCCAACTAAAATCCTTAGCATGGCTGCCTGTTAAGCAAAGGATAGAATATAAAACCATTCTACTAACACTGAAGCCCTTCACTCCTCTGCTCCTCACTACATTTCATCTCTTGTCTCACTATACGTTCCTGGTCATCTTCTCTGCTCTTCTTAGAGCCACCTTCTCTTCACACCATCCCCATCCACTGCCATTTCTTGTCTCAAAACCTTCTATCTTGCTTCTCCTTACCCTTGGAATTCCATCCCTGAATTCCTCCATAAGGAATCCTCTCTCAACCTCTTCAAGAAAAAACAAAGTGTCTACCTTTTGAAGCACTCGAACATTAGTCTAGTCCTGTCCCTACTGACTGTGCCTTACCTTGTACACTTTTACATCTCCAATTTGTGCCTGTATGTTAGCCACCCACCCACTTAGTATATCACTATTGATAAAAATGAATAACTCCTGCTCTGGGTTCATGTGATAAACTCCAACCTGGACTTTAATACAAATTCTCTTATTCAACAAAAGAATGATGAAAGAGGTTTGATAACCCTGGATATGATGACCAGAAAATGTTGCTGGAGCTGTCTCTATAAAATAATACCCAAAACAATAAGATTTACATTTTTTATCTTATGAAGAAATAAAAAGACTTTAGACTCTCATTAAAAAAGGACTAGAACCCAAAAATGGTTGTCCATGCTGTTTATGTTGGAGTCTCCATGCTCCCCCTTAATCCAGGGAATGGCCTTCTACAATCTACAATAATACAATCTTCTACAAACATTAAAATAAGATAAATACACCAAATTCTTGTGCATTCAGAAGTCTTGAGTTATAAGGTCACTTCACATTTATTTTGTTGTTTAAATACTGAAGATGTGTCCTAATTGAAATCCTGAAAACAATGCTGGGCTTTATCTACATTACAAAATCTGATGTATCCCTAATCTCATATATTTTCCATGATCATACACACATGTAATGTACATTTTTTTACACAAACATACAAGATTCTACAGTTTGAAGTACAGTTTGAAGGACACTATGATATTCCTGCAAGTAATTTCCCAAGATCCCTTATGCTAAGAGTGTAATGCAACTTTCTCCCTCACTTTGTTCCATTGTAAAGTAATGATTCTGGAAGCCCCTCTGCTTTTCATATTGGGTGGTGCACAGATTTCCTGGAAAGCAGAGGAACTGCAAGTCCCATAATTCATCCATTACTGAACAAGATAAGGATGGAGTTGTATTAAAGTGAGAGCTTCTAAAGAGACTGTCTGGGATTACTGTTGCTATTATTGCTAAATGTTTAAGGGCTAGGTGTTAATAAAGTTTTTGAGGGTTGTGGAGGAGAAAAAAGGAAATAAGACAGAAGTTTAGTTGTTGTGTCAAACAGGGAAAGAAGCAGAAGCGTGAGGGACAGTTGAAAGTCGCCAGTATTGTGAAGTTTAAATTTGTATTAATAAACATAAAAACCTTGGTTAAGACAATGAGCCTTCCATATTACTCTTGGACTTTTACATTTGGCATAAATGGTGGGATGGAAGGCTCTGGAAGTGGGATATATCCCTTTAATGGCAGCCCTGTTGCTGGTGAGCACTGCAAGTATACTTAAATTTGATGGAACAAATCTAGCTATGATGGACTGGGCAGAAAGGCTGAGAGTCGCCATCTGGCTGTACCTGATGAGCATGGAGCCAATCTGGGCCTGAGATCCCTGGAAGGGGATGTCTGCAAGGTAATGCTGCAACTACCGGCCACAGAGAGGGCCACCTTGGATGAGATTGTTGCCCATCTGGAAGGACTGTGTGGGGAAGTTACAACACCACTTACCATAAACTAAGATCTTCACCCACGAACAACTAGAGGGAGAAATGCTCACACAGTTTGGATTGGCACTACGGGACCTGTGAAATAAACTTAAAGCCTATAGCCGAGGTTTGGCTATGGACACTGATCCTGATTAGTGAAGAGTGAATTGTTTTCACCAGGCATTAATTTTCTGCAAAATTAATCATTTTGCCATCGGCTAATTTTTTTTCAAAACCGCAGCAAAAATTTGCCTCGAAAAAAATTTGCCTCCACAAAAAAGTCACCACAAGAAAAAATGCCCATTGACTTTACTGCATTTTCAGTGAGAATTAACTTGAGAAAAACGCACTTTGACTGTTATGCATTTGGACAAAAAAAATCGCTGCAAGAAAAAACTCCCATTGACGCTAATGTATTTGGAGTGAGAAAAAAAAGTTGCATGCGTAAAAAAAATTTAAACCATCAAAAAAAAAATGCTTTCATGAATTTTTTGCCATTTTGTAAATTTTTTAGCAGTTTTACGAATTTTTTGGCAAAGCAAAACGTGACAGAATCGCTTATCACTAATCCTGATAGCTTCCTCCGTGACTAGTTCATAGCGTGCCTCCGACATTATGGAGGGTGCTGAAAGACAAGATTAGGGCAGATAATCTCATATTCTGTGCCATCCTGAGGGAGGCCATTGAGAGAAGCCAGGAGGGCATATGAATGAAAAATAAATCACCCAGCTACAACAGCAACCTGGCAACTGATACTATGGGGGTGGTAGAACTATATTTCAGCACTAAAATAAAATACTAAATAAAGTACAATTTCAGCAAATCAGTAAACTGTATTCCTAAATTTCTATGAGTGACATCCCTACAGCAGTTCTACCTGCAGACCTTGAGTTAATGACATAACAACATGTTAATGATACAAAATTCTGCTCACCTGCGGCTGTAAATGAGAGAGTAAGAAAGAAATAGCTGATGAGCCAGAACATGTTATCTGGGAAAGACTGAGGCATTACTGAGGCATCATTTCATATTAGTAGCTAGAGGACAGTCCCTCCCAGCAAGGATAGGGGTTAAATAAATGTTTTCTCTGCACCAATCAGGTGATATCAGAGTCTACGTATGAGACACTTGCAACAGTTCCTTGTCTGAGCAAACAGGTTTGGCGTTTCTGGTTTCTGTGAATAATCCATTGGTACCTTGTTTAGGTTGTTTGTCTTGCCATGTAGGACCTGGCCTGTCTGTCTTCTCATTGTGTTTCCTTGAAGATTATTAAAAGAAGGGATGAAATAGTATTCTCTTTCTGAGGGAAGGAGTGAAGAAATTCAATAGATAACCTTTAGGAAAATCAATAATACAGGACTGCAGTATTCCTGCCTATCTATTGTGCAGCTACACGTAGGGGCATATTTATTAGGCTGTATAAAAAAATAGCGGGATAATACACCACACATCACCAGACTTCGCAGTGTAAAAAAAAGGCATTTTTTCTTAAAGTGACTTCTGCTGGAAGCAATGTTAAATAACGGTGACAAGTCTGGCGTTTGCATTGCAAAAAAAATTTGTTTTACACAGTATAATAAATATTAGACTATATGTTGGGCAGGTAAATTCTACCTGTTGGTGGTGCTGATATGGAAATCCCTAAGTGCTGAGCACACCATTAACATATATGTATAGTTCTCTGGAGATTACTGATGTATAAATCACATAACCTCTCCACACATGAAATATATAAAATACTCTGCTTTTGCTGTTCCAGGTAACTCTTTTTTTCATACAAACTTCAAACTTACAAATCCTGCTCTCACTTAGTCTGGGGGCATTTCCCCAAACCCTGGCCCTTACCCCATCCAAGTTATATCAAGGCTATGGTCTTCTTTCCTTCGGTGTAAATTCCAACATCACAGAACTCTTATCCCTATACCCAAGAACCCAGTTAATCTTTCCTGTGCTCTCTGGAATGCCAGATCTGTTTGCAACAAACTCACCGTTATACACGACCATTTCATTGCCAATTCTTTTAACCTACTAGCGCTTACTGAAACCTGGCTTTCTCCTACTGACACTGCCTCACCTGCTGCCCTGCCCTACGGGGCCTACTAGTGATGTGCGGGCCTACCCGATACCTGCGGGACCTGAGTTTTGCGCAACCTTACACTCCTCTTCGCAGGTGGTGGGTGGGTTGGGCTCTTCTCCTGCTCTCTTCGCCACTTTCAAATGCAGGCTTCCGACTTTCAGCTTTATAGGCGTGCAACTGCTCGCCCGCGGGTCTATAAAAAGGAACGGATGTGGGCGGGCACATCACTAGGACCTACACCTTACTCATACTCCCAGAACTGGAAACAGATCTGGGTGTGGGGTAGGATTACTTCTCTCTCCCTGCTCTACTTTTAAAGTTCTTCCACCTGTTCCTTTGTTGTCATTTTTCTCATTAGAGGCTCTTTTGTCATTTTGCTTTGCATTGCTGGGATATATTGACCTCTTGGACCAACCTCACAATCGCATCTCTCTTCATTCTTTGACTCTCTTCACTTTAATATCTCAGCCACCTCCTCTCCTAATGTGGCTACTTCTGTCTACTACAACACACTCACCACTACCCTTAATGAGCTTGCTCCTGCAAAAACTAAATGCACTAGACACAAACTGCTTCAACCTTGGCATACTGCTCATACAAAAGTTCTCCAAAGACACTAACGTGCACTTGAGCATCACTGCCACAAATCCTGCTTAGACTTGGAATTCTGGAGCTACAAATCTTCCCTGTGCGCCTTTAAAACCAGCCTTTCCCTAGCCAAACAAATGTAATTTACTACACTTATTAACTCCCTTTCTAAATAAAACATGCACAACTTTTCTCTACTCTTCTTTCCCCTTTCCCAAAAACAAAATTTACACCATCAGAAGTGACATTACAATGCTAAACCTCCCTAGACATTCACTACTCTTCCTCCACACTTCCCAGTCTCTTCTGTGCTCATTTTCCTCTGTGACTGATGAGGAAGTCTCAAAAGTTTTGGCTTCTCACCTTACTACCTGCCCACTTGATTCCATTCCTTCCAAACGTCTATCCAATGCCAATCCCTGTCTAAGCAAAGCCTTAACTCATCTATTTAATCTCTCGCTCCCAACTGGAATCTTTCCTTCTCAACTAAAACTTGCTCTTGATAACCTCCAATCTTAATAACCTTTAACCAATTTTTCTGCTACCTTTCATCTCTAAACTACTTAAGCACTTAGTTTACAACTGACTAACACCATTCCTCTCTGACGATAACTTGCTGGACCCCTACAATCTGTTTTTAGGCAACAACACTGCAACTACCCCAACCCGACTAACGAATGACCTTTTAACAGCAAAAGCAAATAACCAACTCTCCCTACTATTTCTTCTTGATCTCTCAGCTGCATTTGACACAGTAGATCACCGTGTCCTCCTCCAGTCCCTCCAATCACTTGGCCTTCGAGACATGGCCCTGTCCTGGTTCTCTTCTTACCTCACTAATCGTTCTATCAGTGTCTCCTACAATGGAGTATGAGCTTCTCCCCTACCTCTTTCTGGGGCATTTCTATACTTCCTCCCTTGGCAAACAAATCAACTTGTATGGTTTCCAATACCAACTCTATGCTGATGATATTCTATCTCTCCTCTCCTGATATCAACCCAGAGCTCCTCCTGCCTCTTCGCTAACACTACTTGGATGTCATAATGCTACTTTAAATTAAACCTCTCTAAAATGTTATGAAAATGTTTCTCTTTCCTCCAACTAACACCCATAACATCCCAGAATTATCTATCGTGGTTAACAATTCCACTATCATCTCCCCAGGCCCGGTGCCTTGGGGTTCTCCTAGATTTTTCCCTATCCTTCACTCCTCATTTCCAGTCACTTATTAATCACTTTCACTTAAAGAACAAATCCAAAATATGATCATTTATCACCCAACATGCCGCCCAAATTCTTATTCACTCTCTTATCACCACATCTGAACTACTGTAATTCTTTATTAATTAGCCTTCCCCTCCAGAGACAATTCTCCAGTCCATAATGAAAACTGCCGCCAGTCTTATACACCTCAGTAACTGCTCCTCCTCTGCCATGCCACTCTGTAAATCCCTGCACTGGCATCAGCTACCTTTCAGAATAAAATTCAAACTAATGACCCTGAACTTCCTAACTCTGCCCCTCCCTACATTTTTGAACTCATCTCTAGATACTCATCCAACTGCTTACTATGCTGATCTACTGACCTGCTCCTCAACTCTTCTCTCATTGCCTCCTCACATTCAAGATTTTGCTGCACCCCTCCTCTGGGATTCTCTCCCACGGTCTGTCCAACTTTCTCCCAACCTTTCTGCTTTCAAAAGAGCTCTTAAAACAGACTTATTTAAAGAAGTCTACCCTCACTCTGTTTAGCTACCAAATTCTGCAATACTATATGCTACATCTCACCTGCTTATTTCTGATTTTGCCCACTCCCATACCTTGTGTGTCATTCCCTTCCCCTTTAGATTGTTAGCTCTTTTGCACAGGGCATTCCTCACCTTTTTGTACTGGTACTGGTCATTATGTACTGTATTTAACTCTGTATGTTCTAGGTATATAATTCATGTGATTTCTTTGTATAAAACATTTATTTTACAGCGCTGCGCCATATGCTAATGCTCTAAAAATACATGCGATTATTAAAGCTAATAATAATAATAATAAAATAAAGGCCAGATCACATTAATACTGATTTTAGGCAGGGGCACAAGTGCCAAATGTAAGTAGATTTGAGAGTTGCAGTTTTTTTGCCCATTTCAGCTCTCTCTGCACATACTGTATTGAGCCCAGGTAACGTTTACTTTTTCTACCAGAAATCTTTAATAGATTTTAGGCATTTTGCTCCATATTATAAAAAGATCAATTATCCAGAAAACATCAGCTTATAAACATTCTGTAAAAATGCATTCCTTATTATATTACCTTTTAGTTATAGAGGGCTGTGATCAGGCACACTCCAGCCTGTTATGCCGCCTGAGGTGAGTGCCTCAACTCGCCTGATTGGTGGAGCGCCCATGGCTGTAATATGAGGCTGCCCTTTACAGATATTATTTGCAACATTCCCTGCCATACTGGAGCTAAAAATCTAATTTCCTTACCCTCGCCCAAATATTTTTCTTCACAAATTCTTTGTAATTATATTCCACAGAATAAACGGAATCAAACATTGACCAAAACAGCAAATAACATGACCCCTTTTAAATACAATTCTTATAAAACCCTGAATTTAAGTATCATTTCAGTAAACCAGAAATTGTATTCATCATAAATGTAAATGAAGTTCTCTTTAATTAGAACAGGGCATTAGTATCATCATCTTGCTTAAGGCAAGAAATGGGCAGAGGGCCGATGACATAGGGGGAGGCCAGTGATGTCGGGGGTGGGCTGGTGATGTTGTGCAGTGGGGTAGGTGAAGTAAGGAGGCGGAGCAGGTGATGGGACTGATTGGCTGATTGCCATGTCATTCACTTCAATGTCCAGTCTGGATTTCCTAATTTGGAAATTATAAATAAAAAAATCTTTCTATAACAAGCATACAGGAATACTTTGCCCAAACCTTTAGTTTAAAGGGGTGGTTCACCTTTGAGTTAACTTTTAATGTGTTTTAGATTAAAAAACAAATTCTATTACTAAAAACTAATTTTTCTTACATTACATTATAGTCAGCGCCTCCGTCTGGTCACCTGCGTTTTCTCACAGCGCGACCTAGCACACCACATCTGCCCTGAAGCGTGTGGTTCACAGCCCAAGGGAGTTAAAATTAAAGCAAACTTCCAGGTGCAACAATGGTTAAATACAGTGAAAACTGACAATGAGCCAGAAGCAGCAGTGTCTTACTGAAATCAGTAAGTGGTTAAAAGAAGAAACTGTAAAGTATTTGTAGGGGAGAAGAGAAATCCTTTCCCTGCTTTTCTGTCTGTGACATCATTCAGCCCAGTAACAGGCTGGAGAGCGACCTGATTGGCTGGGCACCGCAGTGCATCCTGGGAGGAGAGGGTGTGCCAGACTGTGAAGCTGTGTGTGTCGGTCCTGCTGGATCTGTGTGTGTGCGTGTGATTGAGTCTAACACGTGCTGTGGAGAAAGGATCAAAAGGGAGAAAAGTCCTGCAAGAGCTGCTGGATCTGTGAGGTCTGTAGGAGTGCAGAAAGAGTCTGTCTGACCCTGCCACGCTGCTAAAGCTTCAGAGGAGGAAAGTGCCATTGGTGAGAAGATTCTGGAGAAGAGTTACTTGTGATTCCAGTGTGATCTGCCTCTGAGAGAAATCGCTGAGTAAATCCCTTGAAGAGAGGATTTGCAACAGGAAGACAGGCCTTGTGTCATTTTGCCTGCTACGTGGGAAGCTGCTTTTTTCCAAGGGAAAAGGTACTTTGGGAAAGGTAGCGCTTACGGGGGGGAATAAGAGCTCTGGGGAAAGGGACATTGCATTTTGAACTGTGTGCTTTTTAACCCTTCCAGACAAGTGGGACTGTGATACTATACGAACTGTGTTTGAACAGATGGTTAAAACCTAATAGGGATTTAGGTAGTGTCCCTTATATTCCCATACAGGCGTGACTTTTGTATTAGTTACTACTTTACAGTTTATATAAAGTTAAATATTGTTATCTGCAAAGTGTGTGTGTTTATTATTTCCTAGGGGATTCCTCTGAGGTAAGTTCCTCAGTGCTCTCTAGATGGAGGCACTGCGCTGTGATTTCCCAGTTCCCAGTACTTTTCGACTTGCAAAAGGGACTCAGGGCCCCTGAATTGCCAAGGAAGCTATTATTTTAAGGGACAGTAACCAAATTAGCGTTACATATTTATCAGAGATTTCAAAAAGAGTGTGGTATCTGCTCTTATTAAACTCTTGGAAATTAATCATAAATCTGACATTATGAACTTTACCTACCAAGCATAAAAAGGTATTCTGGAAGTATGTCGTTTCTCTTGATAAGCAGTAGTTGATGCCATTTACTTACTACTGGAAGAGTAGAATGTGGGCAAGACCCTGATGTTATAGAACAAGCTTTTGCTATATTTGAGATATTGTCTCATACACATGGCAGGGCCATATTACAGACTGGTGAGCTGGGTGAATATTTATATTACTTAGAATGCTTGATAATCCAAGCACAGAAAAAATCTTTATCCATGGCTGCTAAATGTTGCCAAGAAATTAAGACAAGTGAGTTTAATTTGGTTGCAGAAGCTTTGCCAATATTAGCACAAGGACTAAACCATCCCAACCAGAAGTCAACAGAAAGTATACTCCTGTGTTTCATGCACCTCACAAATAACTTTAGGTTTAACCTAATGTGTTTGGAAAAAGTGTTGTGCCCTGAACTGATAACCTACATCTTTCAATGTCATGGATAAGAGAAAAAGATTGTGGCATCCCTACTCCCACTGGTAAGGGTACTGGCAAATCATGAGAGTGAATCCTTGGTGGGAGGTGTGCCGGATATAGAAAAAAAATGTGCCGTAGACTCTCAGGAGATTGGTGTTTCAACTGTGTATAAAGCAAAGGAGGTAAAGTTGGCAGCTGGAGTGCAAGTCCAAGCTTACGGGACAAGAAGCTGTGGAAATTGGTAAAAGAGGCTGAAATGAGTGATCAGCCTGAACAGGTAAAATACATTGAAGAGTTAAACATGATGTATGCTCAATAAGCCAATGTTTTTGAAGAGAAAGCCATCTTGAACACTCCCAAAGAGAGGGATGACACAAAGAAATGCACTCTGTAATGGTCATTGAAATGGAAGCTCTCAAGGAGAGCCTTGCTTCAGAGATTGAGAAAAATGAGTGGAAAAATAGAGTTGTGACAGAGCTACAGAAGGAGGTCACTGTCAAGGGTGCTAATTGAGGACTCAGACCTTAGACCTTCATAGAGGTCACAGAGGTCATTACACAGAGACTGCTAAGAGAGAGCAAAAATATGAGCAAACATTAGCCCAAGCAAAGATTTTGCATATTACAGGAAAAGGTTGTAACCCTTTCGACACCCCTTTGTCGGTGTTAGACTCCACGTGTGGTGCTTACTTGATGGCACGGGACAAACCTGAGCCACTCTGCTGTGGTATTGGGAGAGACTGGGTACCTGATACTTACTAGCGCAGTGCCTCCACCTAGTGTGATCCGGGAATGCACCTACGGATGGCCCCACTAGGAACACAATAATAATGCACACACAGTATTGGTTTAACTGAATAACTCTTTTATCTAAAATAAATGGCCAACTAGTAGGTGGGAATAGGGGGCCTCACTATTTTACCCACTTGCGCAAACTATCTACCTAACTAAAAGAAACCAAAGTTCTTTACTGTCCTTCCACAAAACAGTCTCTGCATATACAAGCGCTTCTTTAGGGTACTGTGTCTTTAAACACGATACTCACTCCCAATGCCTCTCAGATGCTTTACAGTTTCTCTTCACTGTAGCTTTAAATATTTTTTTTTACCTAATATTCAGAGATTGCACAGAATCCTGTGATCAGAAAAACTCTAGGATGGGCACATTTGCTCTGTGGGTCTCCAGCTGAACTGCACTGTCCTTAATCATACTAACAATTAGTTATAAATATTGCATTTGAATATTTTTAACATCTGTACAAAGAGCACATAATATACACAGTGAGATTAAATATGAGTCTCTTTGTTACTTGGTCAGTAAAAGTAATGGCTGCTGAGTAGATCCCACTGTCTTCCTAGGGCCCATGATCAACGAAATCGCCAAACGAGCTGATCTCTACGTGTATGGCCACCTTAAAGGGGATCTATCGTGAAAATAGAATTCTCCTGATGGATGGTTGAGGTGGAAATAATAAAATCTTCAAATATATTTCAGAAATGCTTACTTTTTTGTAAAATGAAATACTAATACATGCAGTTAGGGAGCTTTCTCTGAAAGACAGTTCAAGCAACTGCTGAATGGGTGTGGCTACTCACAAGCTATGATGTCACTTAGCAACTAGCAAAGTCCCTCCCTCCTCCATGCTGAATAGCATCCTCACACCAACTGTTACTCTGGAAGCTCCTTGTGAGAAAAGTAAGGCTGTCAGGTCTGCACATTCTCTCATTCAAGTACAGACAGAGTGACTGGTAAATATTGTACTGAGAAAAAAATTATAAATGTAGTGTTGTATTGGCAGGAGAGCAGGGAGAATTGGGAAGGAGGGCAAAAAATACAGCCATATCAAGGACCACATTGGTTTGTTGATTCGGTCTTCAAACCAATCTCCTGCATTCCCCTCATTGTGATCTGATCATTGGGCCCTAGGACACATGAAGGGATCATCCCTATATTGCCCACTCAATGTAGGCATATCAGGGCAAGATCGGCTTGCTTGGTGTAACGGTCGGCACCCAACACCAGAACAAACACCAGGCATCAGGCCGGGTCGAGGCAGGCAGAGAATAAATGTAGTCAGGCAGGCATGGGTCAAACCAGAAAGTCAATCAGAGGGTTAAGCAGAAGAGGTAGTCGGTATTCAGGCAAGGGTCAGGATCCAGAAGTCAGAATGGTCAAAAGCCAGGTAGGGGTCACAACAGGAATCAAAAACAGGTTCAGACAGATATAGCTAAGCTCAAAATCACCAGTAACAAATCCTATCATGGGCAAGGTCTTACAGCCCTAATGAGCTTTAAATACAGTTCAAATTTGGCGCCATTGCACGCTGACGTCATCATGCCAGCGCGCCTGCACCTTTAAATGACGTGGAGGCGCGCGCGCGTCCTAGGAATCCAAGATGGCGACGGACATGGAGCAGCGTGGTGGGCGTCCACTGAACCACCAGGGTAAGTAGTATTCACTACATTTGGCAACTTCTCCAAACAAGCAGATCTACACATGTACGTGTAATGTTCATACCGGGAAGCCCTTGTAGCAGGAGTTAGTCTCACACTTGGAAGTAGGTATTGTGGAAGCCCAGGGGGGTAGCCATAAACAATTGTAGAGGACTGCAGGTTTAATGGTAACAGAAGAAAACAGGAACAGGCAAAATCAAATACAAGGTCAAGACAAAGGCATTACCAGGAAAACAGGAGGGCAAGGAATGCTGGAACAAAATCGCAGGAACAAGAACACTGGAACTAGGATTTTAGGAACAAGGACCGATGGTTATCCAGGAATAGACATTCAATGACTCAGCCCTGAACAAAGCTCAGGGTGGGGTATATAAAGGGTAGGTGATTGGGAATAGAAAACACATGAGGGAAACAAGGTGGGTGGAAAACAGGGAGGAGACAAACTGGGAACAGGCAGATAAATAGGAACATTAATGAAGAGGTCAGGACCAGCCCCAAGGGGCTCACATGGTAAGTGCACTGAATGTCCAGAACAACACAAGAGTTTGAGTCGGGCTGGTCCTTACAGTATGACCACCTTAACTCTGACTAATGGTGTTGCTTGCTCCTTTAAAGACCCATACCCCAGGTGTGCATCTAGGTCTATGCAGTAAAATTAGCAGAAGTGTTACCTGAAGTTCTGGTAGGCTCTACTTAACACTAATTTACCTTATGTGTAATGAGTATGTGTAACCTGTAGCCTTTCAATTGGGATTGCACTACAACTACTGGGAATATCTTGAAGTTGTATATCAACAACAGATGAGTGAGGGCAGTTCAGACCAGCCTGAACTAATACAGTATTCCCTGAGGTTTATCTTCTTGCTAATAGTGAGACAATACCAAACCATGGTGTTTGCTTGCACATCAGAGCTATGTATTGCTGTATCCCTTTGCCCCCCCTTCTCCGTTCCTGACTCACTGATAAGTCCTGCTATCCCCCCACAGAAAGGCAGAATTGGTAGCTTGTCAGACGCTCCCTTCACTGCTCCCTGCTGCACTTTTACGATGAGCCCTTAGTACATGCAAATATTGAATATGCAGGGAGGAGGGTTTGAAGGAGAGTTATGTGCCATGGTCTGATATTGGAAGATTAGGTTTTTGAAGCCACTTTACCATAGATTTGCTTTTTTATATTGCAGTTTTCCACATTTGCCTTGCATTTCTTACATACAATGATAAAACACCCTAAATATGAACACCAGGAGTTCAGAACCATTTCATGTCAAATATGCCTACGTATACCAAAGTATGAGGCTTGTAGGGACCCCAATATGAAAACAACGTCTATGCATTTACTTGACAATTTTACATCCACAAAAAGCACCCTGCCTCCACACATAAAACCCCAAAAACAGTACAGATATGGGATCCGTTATCTGGAAACCAGTTATCCAGAATGCTCAGAATTACAGAAAGGCTGTCTCCCATAGACTCCATTTTATCCAAATAATCCAAATATTTTAACCCTTTCCCTGACAGCCATTTTGTCCTAAATGCGAACATCTACTGCTAAGCAGTTTTTAGACATTTTGTACTATTTTACTTTAAGGGCCTTTCCTGGGGGGTTCTTTTAGTTTATCCAGGAAAACAATATATTGTTTTTTTCAGGACAACCTGAGCTCAATGATCAAAGATCACAGTGCAAACGACGCTAAAAAAACAACAATGCAAACACCAATGCAATCATAAAAATCAAAAACAATTAGGCAAATCAATGAAATAACAAAATAACTGATCAGACAGCGTGGTTAATGGTCAGAATGCTTGATCCAATAGTCACGCTGTGAAATCAACAGTTTTTAGCAGAACAACAAGAGGAAAAATGAAGAGCTAAAAATTTTTTAAAAAAAATATATGCATGTGCTTGTGTATCATGTGTGTACAGCTCTAAAAAGTGTGTAAATGTGTGTGTAAGTGTGTAAATATGTGCAAAAGTATGTGAGTGTACAAAAGACAAAAAAAAACAGAAAAGCAAAAAAAAAAAAAAACAGAAAACTTACCTTTAGTTACATGTATGAATGTGTGTAAATCAGTAAAGAAATGGCACTTACCGTTTCTGTGGCTGAGGGAGTCCTTGGCAGCGTTGGAGGGCCCAGGATCACTCACAGGAACTGAGTGGGTGCCGCTGGATCGGGTCCCACGTGGTCTGCGATGTTCCTGTGATGTGCCTGCATGTAAGTCAGGGGTGTCCAAACTTTTGGCATCCCTGGGCCACACTGGAAAAATGTTCTGGGGCCACACTCTAAATACACACAAACACTAACGCTAGCTTTTGATTTATTTTGTTGTAAAAGTAAAAGAAAAGAGGGCATGATAAACCTAGTGGGATTTTTGACATTGTGTTTGAGAAACTAATGTATCAATATCTGGTTCAATGAAAGTACAGTAGAACCCCCATTTTACGTTTTTTCAGGGGACCAGAAAAAAATGGTGTGAAATCCAGGAAAATCTAAATTCAGGTTAATGTATTATGCATGATATATAAGTGGGACCACAAAACAACAATGTAAAATAAGGGAAAACTTAAAATCAGGGGATGTAAAATGGGGGTTCTCAATTCTCATCAGATAACTTGTTCTAATTTTACTCTTAGTATGTTCATTCTTGAAAAAAGTTGCTCACAATATCCCTAGCATGTGGCTGAAGAATACTTACCTGGCTTTTTTAAGTAACCGAACGCTCACTTGTAACCACTTTTCCTGCTCTAGGAAGCCACACACCGCACACATGCACACAATGAGCAACCGCATACAAACACTCTCTGTACATGACATTGCAACATGCGGTTTCCTGGATTGGCAGAAATTCAAGATGGCCAGCATTCATATCCATCCTGGGCCGCATCCGGCCCTCGGGCCGCGGGTTGGACACCCCTGAAGTCTTGTTGAAGTCGGGTCGTGTTGCAGGACCGAGGTGGCAGCTCCCTTGGCTCATTGCCTAGGGGGGGGGGGGGTTTGGGGACACATCAGACTTGCCTGCACGGCAATGCAGTGAAGGAGCCCTTGACTGCGCATCACGTTGGTACTATGTGCTTGGCAGTCAAAGCAATTTCCTGCCAGAACGTAATAACTATGTGCTTGGCATTTAAAGGGTTAAAATGATTTCCTCTCTGTAATAATTAAACAGTAGCAAACTAAGATATAATTAATCCTTATTAGAAGCAAAACCAGCCTATTAGGGTTATTTAATATTTACCTGATTTTCTAGTAGATGTAAGGTATGAAGATCCAAATTATGGAAAGATCCGTTTTCAGTAAAACCCCATGTACGGAGCATTCTGGATAACAGGTTCCCTACCTGTACATACCCCAGAAAACTTTATATTTTTGGATAATACACATTCTGACCAATTCTAGATGTGTGAAGACATGTTTCTACTGTGAACTGCAGAGCTATGCTAAAAAAAAAAAAGTAGCAACAAACGATGCACGCATAAAGCTGCAATAAAATCACAAAAATCAAATACAATTGTGCCACTCAATGAAAAAAACAAAATAACTGGTCCAACAGCATGATTAGTGGGCAGAACACTTGCTGCCAAATGAACAGGTTTTGTGGGAGAAAAACACAAATTTATAAAATGAAGAAATAAAAAGAAAAAAGTGTGTGTATATTGTGTATGCATGTGTGCACTCTTCTATATGTGTGATTTTGTTTATATATGTGTAATTATATGTGCATATGTGGGCACAAGAAAATAGCAGACAAGACTTTTGTAAAATGTGTGTTTGTGTAGAAATATGTGTGTTACCTGGTTGTAGAGCAGAAAGGCTGTTGGCAGATCTGTAGAGTCCCCATCTACAGAGTCTTAAGCTGGCCATAGATGTTGAAATTTTTAAAAGATCAGATCCTGATTGTGAGACCACGATCTCCTCAGAACGAATTGTCCATCGACTAAAAAGACCAATTTGCCAGGAAAACAAAGGGGAGCAGCCTGCTTGGCCCAGCAAACATAGAGAGATTGCACTGGGACCGACAAAGATTTTTTTGACCTGGCCGATCAATTTCCTGACAGATGTCTGCCGAAAAATCATAAGATGTACGATCGTTCGAATCCCACTAACCGCACGATAATTTCGAAGGATTGGTCGGGCTTCCCTAAAATTGGTCGTTCGGCAAGAAGAATCGTCGCGTCTATGGGGAGCTTTATACAGCAGGAAGATTGTGGCAGTGATGGAAGCATTGGTGGTGCTTAAACTACTACAGAACTAGAACTCTCTGCTGCACCAAAGAATAGATGTTTGCACTTTTATAAAAGTATAGTTTAAAAAGTATGGTAGTGCATTGGCTTTAAAATATTCGTTATCCATTTCCCCACCTAAACACACACAGCTCCTTATGTCTTCTGTGTCCCCAAACACCCCCACCATTGGCAAACATTTGAAAAGACAGTGACAGTAGCAAACATTTCCTTCTCTGTTCCCCCCTCCCCTCTGTTTCATTCCGTTCTGACACACATAACTCCTGCTCTCTCCTTCTTTAAACCCTCCCCCTCAAAGAAGGCCAGAGCTTGTCAGACGCTCCCTTCACTGTTACCTGACGCACTTTCACTTTCACAAAGCTTAATTAGGACTCATAAGTATGGAATGTGCAGGGTAGAGGGTTTGAAGGTGAGAGCGGGAGAAAGTTCCAAGGTATGCCTAGTCCAGATATATCCTGAAGGTCAACCAGAGAAAGCAATAAAGACTTATGCTATGCTTGATAACCAAAGCAACAGATCTCTGGCAAGGTAACAGTTCTTTGAGATTTTCAACATCAAAAGTGATGCAGAACCATATACCCTCAAAACCTGTGCTGGTCCTATAGAGACCCTGGGCAGAAGAGCTAATGGGTACATTGTCTCTTCAATCGTAGGTAACATTCATCTGCCTTTACCTATGCTAATTGAATGTGATGAGAGACCTAATGACAGAGAGGAGATTGTCACACCAGAAGCTGCCTACCACCAACCCCACTTAAGGCACCTGGCTAATCAGATTCCTGCTATCGAAAAGGATGCTGAAATCCTGCACTTGTTGGGGAGAGATATTCTCAGAATCCATAAGGTACGCCAATACTGCAATGGTCTTCATGATGCTCCCTATGCACAAGGGAGCATCATGAAGACTAAAGCTGGCCATACACTATAAGATCCACTCGCTTGGCGACATCGCCAAATGAGCGGATCTTTTCCCCCGATATGCCACTAACGGCAGGGCTATTTCAGGGATAATCCAAACGTTCGGATTATGATGAGCGCAATGGGCTTCAACGGGTCGGTCGGGAGAGAAATCAAACCTTCCCGATCGATATCGTGTCCAGATATCGATCTGAAATACCCGTCGGAAGCCTCCATACACCGGCAGATTAGCTGCCAAATTGGTCTAAACGACCAATATCGGCAGCTTTATCTGCCTGTGTATAGCCACCTTTAGGCCGATGTGTGCTAGAAATAATGAGCAGACCATCTGAAGTTGAATCCTTTAAAACTCATGTATTGAGAAGTGAATGAGCAACTCACTTCAGAATGTGCCTTCATCATTTTGAGGTAAAGGAGGATCCTAAAGAGAAGATCCCAGCATCCAGTGTTACTCCTATCTCTTGTGATAACTTTGGGGATACATTGTTTCATACTACAAGTGATGATAACACAATTGCACCTTCGGTTGAGGACAAAGAGTTCATGCGAATTATGGACACTGAATTCTTTAAGGACAACTCTAACAGTTTGGTTGCACCCTTGCCATTCTGTAGTACAAGAACCAAACTTCCAAACAATCATGAGCAAGCCATGTCCAGATTTGCCTCACTGCAGAGAACCCTTAAAAGCAATTCTGGTCATTTTGTTGTTTTTATGAAGAAAATATTTGAAAATGTTCAAACTGAACCAGCCCCACCACTACAAGAACATGATGAATGCTGGTACCTATCTTCCTTTGCTGTGTATCACCCATGCAAACCAAAACAAAGGAGGGTGATATTCAACTCAAGTGCCAAGTATCAAGGTTTGTCTCTCAATGATGTTCTTCTCACTGGTCCCAACATAACAACCTTGTGGGAGTACTTATGAGGTTCAGAAGGGAGCCAACGAGGCCATAGGTCTGCTCAGAAGGACACAAGGTATGCTTTCTGAAGCTACCCTCAGACTCCACAAGATTGCTTTAAAACGTACTGCTGGAATAAAAGCCTTTCAGTCTGATGATCATGCCACAGAATTTAAAGACTTAAACTTGGTAACAGACAAGCCGCCTATTCAGAGAAGCCTTGGCTTAAGTTTTGACTTATTGCATGACACATTTGGCTTATAAATAGTGGACAGCCTGTGTGATCCACTGGGGTTTATAGCACCTATCACCATTCAAGGTAAATATTTACTAAGACAGTTATCAGAGACTGTTAAAGACTGGGACACTCCTTTACCAACTGACAAACAATCAAAATTGGAGTAATCGAAGCATTCTCTAAAGCAGGACTGTCCAACTGGTGGCATGCGACCCCCCTTGTGTTGCTCCCCACATGAAAGTCTGCCTGCTGTGTCTCCTTACCATGTGTAAAGTTTAAAAGGTATCACTACAGAGATTAACTGCCCCCTGCATTGTTTAAACCTCAAATTCAGGCTGTAACCCCCTGCATTGTTCCCACTTGTAACACCTATTGTTCAAGCCCTTTACTGTTCACACCTTAACCCAGACTGAAAATGCCCACATTTTTCACCTGTTCACACTCATACAAACTGCTAGAGGGGCACCAGCACTGTGTCACTGTATGTAGCACAGTATGAACAGTCCATCTTAGAGTCCTAATAGGTTTCCCTGTCTCCTGCTCTGTTCTGCCTTCCCTATGCTCCCTGTGTGTGTCATACTCTGCCTGTGGGGAGGATGAGGCATAGGGATGACTTAAATTTTTCACAAGAGTGATGAGGGATATCCCTGCAGTAAGTACCAACCATTTGGTTTTTTGGTGTGCTACCACAGTTAATGTGGATATGATCTTAAAAGTTCTTGTGGTAATGTGGGTGTGGTTTACAGTGGGTGTGGTTTAAAAGGAGAGTGATCAAGACTGACCATTATCCACAATGTAGACCAAAAACATGTCGGCCCTCTATACCACAGAAGTTGGACTGCATTGCTCTAAAGGAAGAGCTTCACATACCTAGGTGCTATACTTCAACATATCTTGCTTCAAGTCAGAGGAGAGAGATCCACGTTTTCTTAGATGCTTCTACTGAAGCCATAGCAGTTGTGGCATACCTCAAGTTAAGAGACATTTGTGGCCAACCTCACGTTGGTTTTCTGTTTGGCAAGGCTAAATTAGCACCAAGGCCTGACCACACAACCCAAAGACTTGAACTTTGTGAACTTACGTCACTGGAGCCTACAAAGAGTTTAAGTTTGATACTAAGCCTGTATAAGACTATTTAGCCAGTAATGGTTGCACATGGATTTTCAATCTGGAGTGGGGCATCTTGGTTTACTGTAAAGGTTAAGATTGGAAGGAATACTCAAAAAAAGTAATTACATAGGATGGAACAAAGGACCTCTAATCCAATGATCCCCAACCTTTTTCACTTGTGAGACACATTCTAATGTAAAAAAAATTGTGGCACAACACAAGCATGCAAAATGTCCCTGAGGTGCAAAATATAGCCTGTGATTGGCTATTGGCAACCTCCTTGGCTGGTAGCCTACAGGAGGTTCTGTTTGGCAGTACACTTGGTTTATATGCAACCAAAACTTGCCTCTAAGCCTGGAATTCAAAATTAAGCTCCTGCTTTGAGGCCACTGGGAGCAACGTACAAAGGCTGGTGAGCAAAACTGCTCTAATCACTTCTAATCACTTTTGCTTACTTAACAAGGGGATGGCAAACAAAGTTTGATAATGCATGTGAACCCTTGATATGATCAACAGAAAATGCTGTAAAAAATAAGACCCAAAACAACTGGAATAAAAAAAATTATATACTGTATGAATAAAAAAAAGGTTTTAGATCATTAAGAAATACAGTATGTTGAAAGCTCTTCAGTTCAATAGTAGAGGAGACCCACTCTTAACACACAGGTATAAAGGAATACTCATAGGCATCAACATATGGACCAGAACCCAAGAATGTGCTCCCTGAGAAAAAGGGTAAGAAACACTGCCCTAAAGCACAGCACAGCCTGTACAAGACCCTCTCATTATAATGTTATACAGAGTTATTCTCAGTCTTTATCTTCTCTAGAGTAGACTTCACTAGACTTTGTATCAAGGCTATCTTCTTTATTACATGCAGGCATTGCTTTTTATTTCCTGCAAGTTTGCTATATTAGTTTGTTTAGTTATTAAAAATATCAGCACAAGAAATATTCAAAATATTTTTTTTTTTTTAACAAAGCAAATTCTATATAGAGAGGATTTATACCTGCAAAGTGCAGCTCATGAGGTTTCTTAGCAAGGATTCTGAGCTCTGGGTACTTGGACTTAAAGGGGTTGTACACCTTTGGATTAACTTTTAGTATGATGTAGAGCAGGGATCCCCAACCTTTTGAACCCCTGAGCAACATTCAGAAGTAAAAGGAGTCTAGGAGAAACACTAGCATGAAAAATTTTCTTGGGGTGCCAAATAAGTGCTGTGATTGGCCATTTGGTAGCCCCTATGTGTATTGTCAACCTAGATTGAGGCTCTGTTTGGCAGTGCACCTGGTTTTCATACAAAAAAAATTTGCCTTGAATTCAAAAATAAATACCTGCTCTGAGACCACTGGGAGCAACACCCAAGGGGTAGGAGAGCAACATGTTGCTCACAAGCTACTGGTTGGGGACCACTGATGTAGAGAGTGATATTCTGAGACCATTTGCAATTGGTTTTCATTTTTTATTATTTGTGGTTTTATTATTTGTGAGTTATTTAGCTTCTTATTCAGCGGCTCTCAAGTTTGTGATTTTAGCAAACTGGTTGCTAGGGTCCAAATCACCCTAGCAACCATGTACTGATTTGAATAAAAGACCGGAATATTAATAGGAGAGGGCCTGAATAGAAAGATGATCAATAAAAAGTGTCAATAACAATACATTTGTACCCATACAGAGCATTTGTTTTTAGATGGGGCCAGTGACCCCCATTTGAAAGCTGGAAATAATCAGGAGAAGAAGGCAAATAATAAAAACGATAAAAATAAATAATGAAGACCAATTGAAAAGTTGTTAAGAATTGGCCATTCTATAACATACTTAAAGTTAACTTTAAGCCACTGCTTTAATATTTTGCAGCAGTGGCGTAACTTGAGTGTGCCGGGCTCCCCTGAAAAAAATCTTCAGAAGGGCCGGGGTCACTCCGTTCCCCCTCCTCCCATCCAATTCCCATCCCGCCTCCACCCTACCAATGTCCCAACTCCACCTTGCCCCAACTCCACCCACACCCCACCTGACTCCACCTACTCCCACCGACTTGCTTCCCCCCTTCCTCCCCGGTAAGAGAAAGTGGCTGGGGAAGAGGGGTTTTTAATTAGCTATAGAGGAAGCAGACCCCACAGTCTGGCCCCCCTGCGACTGCATTATTACATTATACAGATCCTAATTATTTTAACTGCTGCCAAGACACTGTACCCAGGCCCAGATTTGTGGAGAGGCCACCAAGGCCCAGGTTTAGGGTGCCAGGACTTTAGGAGGCAGCATGCTGCCCATCCACACCCACAGAAACACTGGGGATGCGCAGGAGATACAATAGTTTTTTAAATTTCCCATGTGCCAATCCCCATTGCTCTGGTCCCGATGATGAAAATTTGAGTGAATAAAAGGGAGGGGACAGGGGGCAACGGATGACAGCGGGCCTAGTGGCACCCGTTGACTGAAACATAAGCTGAAGCCCAGGGCCTCCTTGTAACTGTCACATATTTGGAGGCTCAGGACAGTATAAAGGCACAGTCACATACAGAAGTAGAGTTAAAACCATACAAACCGGGGATGGTTTAGAGGAGTGTGGGTACAAGTTGATGGCAGATCAGACAGGGGTAGTACACGCCTCCTCTGCTCCTGAAGATTCCCTGTCTTGGAACCAGAGTTACGCACAGAAGTAGTGTGCAGAGCAAGAAGACTGGGCTACAGGTTGGGTGCGGGTCCTACAATGGCAACATTTTTTGGAATACATTTTTGTGAGTTAGGGTCAGGTACAAGTTGAATTTTTCTTGAACCGCACATCACTAATTAAAGTGTAACCATAAAAGTACAGAACTGCTTTTCATTCCTGACATCACTGCATTTATGGCTTTTGCACACTCATGGATGGAGAAATTTTATTGCAACAGGTACAATCTTGCTGTGGAGCATAACACTATACTGTGACGGTCAGAATTTATGTACAATGTTAGCACTGTTGCAGTGCTGGGGTCCTAAATTCAATTCCAGTGAAGGCACGATCTGCAAGAAGTCTGTAGTAGTGATTTACTTTTGCCCTGGGCAAAACTGCAAGAGGGACACAACAGTCATTTTCTATTGTTAGCACTTACGGAGATATTTATATTTGTAGACTGCTAATTGCAGGCTTTTGGCTCAACTGAATGTCAAGGTTAAAGGGGAACTACTGCAAAAATGAATCTTTAATTTAAGCTTCAGCATACTGAAAGAAGAAACATAATTACAATCAATAAAATATCAAGTTTATGTTCACTATCCCTCTCTCAGCATCTACTTCTCTTCATTCTGTCTTTATGCAGCAGTTTGGGTGGGGGGGGGTCATGTTGGGGGTTTAGTGCCCACTTAGATCTATTGCTTTTTCTGCCCTGGGTCAGCCACTTGAGTCAGCATGATTCCATATTGATCTTTTTTAGCAAAATTTTCTTGATACCCCCCCTAGTATCCAAACAGTCTAGATAATAGATACCATATTGTACTACATTGAGCATATAGAGTGCTGGCACAGATTAACTCCATTTACTTATGGCTCTTTGAGGTACAGGTTTGAGATGCACCTAAATGAATTAGTTAACTGATTCACAGACAATTCATAGACAATACAAAAGATGGGTTGATTTTACAAAGACACTAAACATGCACATGGAGGTATAGTTGCACATCTCTGCACTCTCTCCAGCTCATTTATATCCCTCTTAAGGACTGGAGTCCAAAACTGCACTGCATACTCCAGATGAGGCCTCACCAGGGACCTATAAAGAGAATACCTCCCAATTGGCCTATTTTCAGCGGGACAGTCCCGCTTTTGACAACTCAACCTGCAGACCCGAGTTTCTACTGAAAAGTCCCGACTTTCTCTGCACTGACAGATATTCTTTTGCCGTGTGCCCTCTCTCTTCACTTCAGGCTCAGAGCAGCTGTCAGATCATGGAGCCATACCACTGTAGGGAAGGGTCTTTAGTATTTTACAGCTCTGTGCTGAATGAACTAAGCCTGGGAGTGGTTACTTAAAGCTCCGTTCAGCCAGCATGTCACAATAAATCTCTCCTGGAGTTCCTGATGTCCATTGAAGTTTATGTGATCTCCCAGAGGTGTGTGTGCTGTCAGAACGGGAGCCTTTTTAGGTCTGAAAAAGGCAGACTATATCCTTCTTTACCAGTCTACACACATATGCTAGGACCGGGATGAAATGTTGGTTGACTGAATATGGAGGTAATACCTAGGACTGCTGGAAAAACCAACAGATGCTTTATTCAGCCATCCACCTTTGGAACCCAGCACGAGACAGCAAGTATCTAATGTTATAAGACAGGGGTCCCCAACCTTTTTTTACCTGTGAGCCACATGCAAATGTAAAAAGAGTTGGGGAGCAACACAAGCATGAAAAAGTCCAATGGGGTGCCAAATAAAGGCTGTGATAGGCTATTTGGTAGCCCCTATGTGGACTTGAAGCCTACAGGAGGCTCTACTTGGCACTATACATAGCCTCTATGCAATTAAAACTGGCCTCCAAGTCAGTAATTCAAAGATAATCACCTGCTTTGAGGCCACTGGGAGCAACATCCTAGGGGTCGGAGAGCAACATGTTACTCATGAGCTACTGGTTGCGGATCACTGTTGTAGGCAGGTATAGTAACTCCACAGGCAGGACAAGTAAAAAAAGGTATTACTGGCCCTTTTTTCACCTTCATTAGCAAAGCTGTAATAACTGAAAAAAAAACCTAAAGAAATATATTCAAACTTTCATAACCTGCCAAATGAACATGGTAATTACGGAGTGTAAAAAAATGGTTGAAAATTGCCGGCTTTTAAAGTAATTAATATATAATATACTGTTAACATGCACTAGTAAATCTGACCCGTTTATTTTAGAAACTCTACTATAGTTTATATAGGTATGGGACCTGTTATCCAGAATGCTCTGGACCTGGAGCTTTCCAGATAAAGGATCTTTCTCTAATTTGGATCTTCATACCTTAAGTCTACCAGAAAATCCTTTAAACATTAAATAAACCAAAAAAGCTGATTCTGCTTTCAATAAGGGATAATTATATCTTAGTTGGGATCAAGTACAAGGTACTGTTTTATCATTACTGGGAAATAAGGAAATATTTTTAAAAATTTGGACTATTTGGATAAACTGGAGTCTATGGGAGACGGCCTTTCCGTAATTCTGACCTTTCTGGATAATGGGTTTCCAGATAATGGATTACATACCTGTATATGCATTTCAAAAAGATACAGATAAAAACGCTGTTGCATAAGAGCCCTAATCACCTAACATTGAAAACAAAAGAATACAACTAAACAAATATTTAACAATGCTGAACAACATATAGAACACTATTTAAATAAAACATTTACACAAAACCTAACTAAAGTACAATTGCAGTGAATCAGTAAAGTGCATTCCTCAAGTTCTGTCTTGCTAATTATGAATGAAGAGCTACAGTTTCTATGAGTGACATCCCTACAGCAGTTCTACCTGCAGACCTTGAGTTAATGACATAACAACATGTTAATGATACAAAATTCTGCTCACCTGCGGCTGTAAATGAGAGAGTAAGAAAGAAATAGCTGATGAGCCAGAACATGTTATCTGGGACAGACTGCGTTACACTGAGGCAACATTTCTTTTTAGTAGCTACAGGGACGTCCCTCCCACCAATCAGGTGATATCAGACTTTGCTGCCTGTCTTATTGTTTCCTTAAAGCTTTAAGCTGGCCATAGACGCAAAGATCTCATTGTACGAATTGAGGATTCGCACGATTTTAGGAACGTGTGTGGAGAGTCCCGACATTTTTCGTCCTGCGGAGATCGGTCCTTTGGTCAATCGGACAGGTTAGAAAATTTTTATCGGCTGCGGGTGAACTAGGGGTAGGCAGAGTAGGCACGTGCCTAGGGTGCAAAGCTGGGGGGGGTGCCAGGCACGTACCTGCTGTATCGCCTACCCCAAGTCCGGTCCCGTCTCTCCCTGACTGCGGCTGGATTTTTTTTTTGCAAAAGCGATTCTGCATGTGCACTCAATCGCAGTTTCGCACATGAGAGCATTTTCGGGCATGCGCAATCAAGAGCGCGCTCAGCCGGCGCCGTGGCTGTCCAGGTTGACTAGGGCGCCTGGCCGGGTTGGCCCGGCTCTGTCTGCGTGTATTGCCGATCGTACGATTTTTAGTGGGAGTCTGTCACTAGCTTTGTCTATCGTACGACTGCTGTCAGGGGCAGAACATCCGCTGATCTGTTCTTTAACTACTTTATTTAGTTGGAATGGTAAGACTTTGATCTGAATGGTTAGTGGCAGGTCAGGAGATGGGAAAGTCTGATTGTACATTGATTCATACGATCCGATCTGTGACCAGCTTTACTGGTGTGTAGTTCAGCCATTCCTCCTGTCTACCATTCACTTGACTTGCAGACTGCAGGTTTCTCTGTGTTTCAGTGTCAGTTAATCATTTACCTGATACCTCTGGGCAGTGGCGTAACTTCGGATGCCAGGGCCCCCCTGCAAAAAAAAGTTTCAGGGCCCCCTCTGCACAAAATAGTGGGAGAATTTCATGCATAATATTCCCAGAACTCATAGAAGGATGGCACAACCCCAGAACTATAGAAGGGTGGCAAAGTGGCAATTACATGTATATATAGCAGATAGCACAATTACAACTTTGCCCATTAAGGCAAGGAAAGAGTTAAACAACCACACGGCAGTGCAATAAACGACTCTATTAAGCAATATATAAATTGTAATTCAAAAAATGTGATTTATTTATTAACCTGCAGGAAATGTGTAAAACAATATGTAGGTCAGTCAGGCAGATCTCTGAAGGAAAATATAGGTGAGAATGTATCAGATATTAAAGGAACAGTTCAGTGTGAAAATAAAAACTGGGTAAATAGATAGGCTGTGCAAAATAAAAAATGTTTCTAATATAGTTAGTTAGCCAAAAATGTAATATATAAAGGCTCGAGTCTCTTTCAATACCTGTTTCAATTTCATTGCCCATACCTTGTCTACTTCAGTACATAAAGATTAGTGATGGGCGAATTTATTCGGCAGACGCGAATTTGCTGTGAATTTGCGCGATTCACCGCTTCACGAATTTTTCGCTGTTTTGCGAATTTCGCTGGAAATTCGCAAATTTTTCAGCGAAGCGAAAAGGTGCAAATTCGCCCATCACTAATAAAGATTATTAGAAGAAGGAATGAAAAATTATTCTCTTTGAGAAGGGAGGACTGAGTAGGTAGAAAAGTTAGGCATTAACTCAAGGGATGAAAACATAATTCTGCCTCTTTATAGGTCCCTGGTGAGGCCTCATCTGGAGTATGGGGGCAGTTTTGGACTCCAGTCCTTAAGAGGGATATAAATGAGCTGGAGAGAGTGCAGAGACTAAGTGCAACTAAACTGGTTAGAGGGAGGGAAGACTTAAATTATGAGGGGAGACTGTCAAGGTTGGGGTTGTTTTCTCTGGAAAAAAGGCGCTTGCGAGGGGACATGATTACACTTTACAAGTACATTAGAGGACATTATAGACAAATAGCAGGGGACCTTTTTATCCATAAAGTGGATCACGTACCAGAGGCCTCCCCTTTAGACTAGAAGAAAAGAACTTTCATTTGAAGCAACGTAGAGGGTTCTTCACAGTCAGGACAGTGAGGTTGTGGAATGCACTGCCGGGTGATGTTGTGATGCTGACCACTCCCTTTTATAGGTTCCTGCAGGAGAATTCCTCTACATGCCAATCATAGGGCCCACCTGCTGGCTGATTAGAACATTGCCTAACTATTTACACCTCCTTATGGGATGTCATAAAAGAGAGACCAGAAATAAAACAGGATGAAAAATTTGAAAAAAACCCCCAAGATTATAAAAAAAGAAAAATACTTCCCTCTCATAAAAAAAAACATTGCTTTGCCTACTTAATTTGCCTCCACTTCAAGAAAAGTTGCCCATAAGCTTAGTAACTACAGAATGTGAGCTATAAGTCTAACCACAGTTGTGTTCCAGGAAGTACAAGACTTGTGGTGCGCTTTACTAATACATAATTCTGGTTGTATGCTTACAAACTGCCAAGATAAATGTATATACCACATGAAACACAACCTTCTATGTCTCAAACCACAGTAATTTGCAGTTTTCCACTAAATGGTATATATTTAAACTGACCAAAATCTCGGTTTATTACATAATGTTTTTTGTTACATAAAGAAGGGGTTGCTGAATGTACATTCCCTGGTCCCTTTTTTATCAGTAATAGTCTGTTCAACTGCATCAATTTTGGAATTTTAGGACCATAAAACTGGCAAGACACCATTACCCACATGAAGGTAAAACCCCACAAGGGGATCACTCATTTTTAATGCTATCAGATCACTATTAAAGTGACGGATGTTAAGGTGCTACCACCACATGCAGGTTGGGCCTTCCTTCTGGCATCTACCATGGGTAGTCTGTGCACAGAAAGAGACAATAAGGATCCAAGTGTAAAAGTAATTGAACTCATCAATATTAATCTTAGGAGAGGGGAAGTTGGTGTGCAATCTCAATTATAAAGAGACACACTGGATCTTTCTGTTAGATACGTGTAAACCTAAAGGTTTAAATAAAAGAGACAATGTTTGGTGTCTTTTCTGATGCACAGGTTTGTAGTTCTGTGGCCAACTCTAAGCTTAGGAATGTACTCATTCGGGTTTTTCCCTTGGATTCTCTCTTGTTCATGCGACCAAGAGTATAAAAGTTCCATTTTATTGGATCAACTGTGCCTATGATTAAGGGTGGCAGCACCCGAGATGCATATGGTGTTAAGGCTCTGATGTTTTTAAGCTGTGCAAATAAAGATATTTTTTATTGGAAGACTGGCTGCTGTCTACACGTTTTTTTTTCATACAAAGTCCTGACCTTCAAGGCAAAAGGTGGAAAAAACATATACAGCGCTGATCAATATGTTGGTGCTCTAAAAATACATGTTAATAATAATAATTCTCAATAAGACAACTTTTTGTTAAATAACTCCTAAACAAGGTTATTCCCTGGCTGGATGTGTCTATAAATAACTATGAAAATGTCCATTATTGGTAACAAGTGTCTAATGCAACAGGTGACTCCAGTTTAACTGGGGAAAAAACCCAACTGAAGACATAGGGGAAGGTTTTTCAGAGGTCGAGGTGAATTTCCAGATTAAGGGCTCTTACACACGGCTGTTCCGACCTGCGCTCCCCTGCGTTCCGTTTGTTGGCGTTCAGCCGCAGAGGAGCGCAGGAATAGACGCAAGTAATGATTTGAAATGGGGCTGTACTCACTCAGGCGCGTGTAGGCGCCGAACGCAGGAAAAATGCAGCATGTTGCGTCTGAACCTGCGTTCGGCGCCTACACGCGCCTGAGTGAGTACAGCCCCATTTCAAATCATTACTTGCGTCTATTCCTGCGCTCCCCTGCGGCTGAACGCCAAAAAACGGAACGCAGGGGAGCGCAGGTCGGAACGGCCGTGTGTAAGAGCCCTAAAGGAGAAGGAAAGCTACGGAGGCATTTTATTGCCAATAGATTAGCTGCAATAGTACAAGCTAGAATGCTATATTTATTCTGTAGAATGTTTTACCATACCTGAGTAAAAAGCCCTAGAAACTCTCTGTTTGTTTAGAATAGGAGCTGCAGTATTAATGTGGTGTGACATCACTTCCTGCCTGAGTCTCTCCCTGCTCTGGGCTCAGATTACAGTAGAGAAGGGAGGGGGTGGGGAAGAGGAGCAAACTGAGCATGCTCTTGCCCAGGGCAATGAGGTTTAAGCTGAAAACAGGAAGTCTGATACAGAAGCCCATGAGTACACAATAGAAGGAAAGAAAGGTGGTGTTTCTTTTGACAGAGGACTCAGAGCAGCATTACTTTGGGGGTTTACTGGTATATTTAGATGGACCTTTCTGATAAGGCTTACTTAGTTTTTACCTTTCCTTCTCCTTTAAAAAGATTTGAATTTCGAGCTATTTTTTGTGTACTTCGATTAGGGAATAGTCCAAATTTGATTTGAATTTAAAAAACAAAATCGAAAATTTGAATATTGAAATGTACTGTCTCTTTAAAAATTCGACTTTGACCATTCGCCATCTGAAACCTTCCAAATTGCTGTTTTCGTCTATGGGGGACCTCCTAGAACCTATTTGCAGTCAATTGGTGGACTTTGAAAAATCTTTTTTGGGGAAAAACTTTGATTCAAATTTGCTCAAATGTGATATTACTGTTCGTACGATTCTAATTCAGCCGAATACGGACCTATTCGATAAAAACGGACCTATTCAGCCAAAAAAACCTTTTAACTATATTTTGGTTGGTCTTTTTGAATTAGAATTTCAAAGTTTTTCAAATTTGAAATTCGACCCTTGATAAATATGCCCCTTAATGTAAAAAGTGCCTAAAGACCATTGAAATACAAAGTTACTAAATCTATCAATACTTTGATAAATAAATAACAATACAGAAATATCCTATATACATATAGATTATATATATATATATATCGTAAATACTATAAAACCTCAAGCAAAAACTCTGTGTATTAGTTAGAACCCAAGTGAGGCAATAATTTTTTCTTTTCGGGTTTTTGCAGCATTTTTGGAGCTTTCTAGATAATGGGAAGGGTTATTCATGTTTTTTTCTTAAATAAAAGGAAAAGGGCAAGTCTTACCCTACCTAGGAACTTACTTGGACATATTATGCTAATGACATATGCCCATGTATTATGTGTTATTTATATTTGTCTATACCGGATGTCTAACAGTCTCAACCTGGAAATCTGTTCTGTGTGATTTACATTTCCTGTGATGTGACCCATTATATCATAAGTGATACCTTTGTAAAGGTCTTTAAAGCATTGTCATTTTTTATTACAAGCACTGTACTGAAGGCGCATGAGTCGGATTCTTCTTTGGATGGAGACACTATATAAAAGAACTGTATAAAATCTTCCTTTATTGATCAAACTTAGTTAAAATCACAAGAGTCCGGATGAGCAGGGCAGGGAGCGCATGGCTCAACGCGTTTTGTGACTACAAGGTCACTTCATCAGAAGCCAGATGCGCCCCCTGCTGACAACATATTTATACATATTAATTAATATGTTAAAAACACCAGATGATATCAATCAATCTAGTTAAAAACATCGTAGTCACAATATCATAAATCCCAGTATACATTTTTGAAAACCTGTCTAGTCAGTATCATACTTTCTAATGGGACAATATAATATATTATAATGTAGACCAAAGGAAATATATATATGTATAAATATTTGGATGGGTAAACCATCAAAACAAAGATCAAGACAGCACAACCTGACGGTTTATCAATTCCACTAAATCTGAGAGTATAACTTCTCCATGTTAGACAGTGACACCTAGTGGGCCTAGTTAAGTTTGCAGTAATTCTCACTGCTCTAGAAAGTCCTGAAACTATTAGCACAGGGGCTGTATAAGACAAGGGATCTGAATGATCAGCAGCCACATTATACTGATTTATATTTAAAGACTGACAGAATCAGATGTAGCCGAGATTGGGTAAGGAATTTAAGCCAGGCTGGGGGCAGAGAAAAGAGGGATGTGATGTCAAGGGAAGAAGCAACTTCTTTATCTTCTGAGCAGGTAGAAACATGAGGCAGAGCTCTCTCTGTTATACAGAGCT
Organism: Xenopus laevis; assembly: GCF_017654675.1. NCBI lineage: Eukaryota > Metazoa > Chordata > Amphibia > Anura > Pipidae > Xenopus > Xenopus laevis. The sequence continues at coordinate 120,842,732 of NC_054385.1, read as the reverse complement.
GTTAACCATGTAATAACTCTGACTGGGGGAACTTGCCGCGCACCATAGCCCATCTCCAAACATTTCCGTGTTTGTGACGTCATGCACTGGAAGTGACATCATGTAAAAAGCCCCTCATGAAGCCACCAAAATCTCTCTGTTGATGTCACTGAAGCAGTGTTCGACTGGGATGCCACTGGCCCACCAGAAAACCTTAGACCATGGGTGCACTGGAAAACTAGACTGTGGGCAGACTTTCCAAACTATTATTACTCCTCTCCTCACTCAACGGGGCTCATTTATCAACACTGGGCAAATTTGCCCATGGGCAGTTACCTATAGCAACCAATTAGTGATTAGCTTTTTAAAGTCAGCTGCAAGTAGAACAATGAATGCAGCAATTTGATTGGTTGCCGTCGGTCACTGCCCATGGGCAAGTTTGCCCAGTGTTGATAAATGACCCCCATCTTTATTCACCTAGTCACATATATCTACTCACTATACTATATTCTTCCATTATTAAGACTTTTTTCCCATAAAGAAACAGGGAATGACCATGAAATAGGCCAAATGGTTAGAAGCAAGAGGCCACTGACACCTGGGCCCACTGGGAGTTTTCCTGGTATCCCGGAGGGCCAGTCCAACACTGCACTGAAGTCATCTGCACATGCGCACATCACATTTTTGCCTGCAGTAGACAACTGGTTGCCTGGTTACACTTGCCCACCCGACCCCTAGCGTTTGGTCGGACGGATTGTGGTTGTTTATTGGCAAGCATTCCTTGGGAAAAGGGTTTTTTCCCTCATGTTTTAAGTTTGTACAGAATGCACAGCACCTGCGAAAATACTGTACACATAGCACAATGTCACTTGCAGTTTCACACCACTCAGCTTACATATAATATAACATACAATGTTATCGTATTTTGGGCATTTATATCGAATTCAGAAGCCTCCAAGATTATATCATACAGGGCCTGCTTATTGTAGCTTTCCTTTGTGTGCCGGGGGTAGATGTACAGTATTTAAGTTATCATTTCGGTTGGTCGTTTTGAATTCGAATTTCGACGTTTTTCAAATTTGAAATTCGACCCTTGATAAATATGCCCCTTAATGTAAAAAGTGCCTAAAGACCATTAAAATACAAAGTTACTAAATCTATCAATCCTTTGAAAAGTACAATAAAAATAACAATACAAAAATATCCTATATATATATATATATATATATATATATATATATATATATATATATATATATATATATATATATATATATATATATATATATATATATATATATATATATATATACAGTATATATTGTAAATACTATAAAACCTCAAGCCAAAATGTCTACAAGATAGGAATAATGAAAGTCTATTACAATATAATAAGTAAAGGACACACTGGTTTAGTAAGACTTTCTATTTACCTTACAAACTGATTGTATCTTAAATTGATTGTTTTGAAATGTTACTGTTATCAGCGCATATTATCTATTAGGTACAACTATGAGATCCATTATTCTGAAACTCATTATCCAGAAAGCTCTGAATTACTCCCATAGACTCCATTTTATCTAAATAATTTTCTTTTTCTCTGTAATAATAAAACAGTAGCTTGTACTTGATCCCAGCTAAGATATAATTAATCCTTATTGGAAGCAAAACCAGCCTATTGGGTTTATTTAATGTTTACATGATTTTCTAGTAGACTTAAGGCATGAAGATCCAAATTACGTAAAGATCCCTTATCCAAAAAACCCCAGGTCCCGAGCATTCTGGATAACAGGTCCCATACCTGTATCTAGCATCCACCATTACCATTTTATATATATATAGTGAACTGGTAACTGGAGAACAGTTTGAAGGGAGATAGGGAGATATAATTTCCTGAGATTTATCTCTTACTCCCATATGTACAGGAGGAAAGAGTGGATTTATTCCTGTAGGAAGTCTCACATGGGGAAGAATTAAGAGGCTAGATCTTCTAGCTGCTCAGAGATAGGGCATCGCAGAGTGAGATTGAATAAAGGTGGCCATATACGGGCCGATAAAAGCTGCAGACAGACCAAGTCAGCAGCTTATTGGCCCGTGTATGGGGCCCTCCGACGGGCTTCCCCGATCGTTATCTGGCCGAAAGTTGGCCAGATGTCGATCGGACGAGACTAAAAATCCAGTCGGATCGTGGCCGCATCTATTCGTTGATGCGGTCCCGCGATCCGACCGCCCGTTACCATTTGTTAGGATCAGCCCGATATTGCCCAGCTCAAGGTGGGCATATCGGGGAGAGATCCGCTTGTTTGGCGACATCGCCAAACGAGCGGATCTCTCCGTGTATGGCCGTCTTTACGGGGGTTGAGACAACTTGGAGTGCTGCTATTTGTTTCCAAAGGGGAAAAAAACGATCTTTGAATTTACTGTGACTCGGTGGAGTTGTACTTTTGTGTTTGGCTAGAAATCTCAGTTAGGGACGTGGGGAAGAATACTCGGTGTATAAGTTAGAGCCCAAGTGAGGCAATAGTTTTGTTTTTGGATTATTGCAGCTTTTTTGGAGTTTTCTAGATAATGGGAAGGGTTGGGTAATTGTACATGTTTTTTTCTTAAATAAAGGGAAGAGGTCTTTAAAGCATTGTTATTTTTTATTACTATTTCTTTAAATGGGTAAAATGGGTAAACTTTTAAAACAAAGATGAAGACAGCACAACCTGACCGTTCATCAATTCCACTAAATCTGAGCGTATAACTTCTCCATGTTAGACAGTGACACCTAGTGGGCCTAGTTAAGTTTGCACTTGCTGTAATTCTCACTGCTCTAGAAAGTCCTAGAGCTATAAGTGCAGGGACTGTATGACAAGGGATCTGAATGACCAGCAGCCAAATTATACTGATTTATATTTAAAGACTGTTAGAATCAGAAAATACTGTACACATACAGTAGCACAATGTCACTTGCAGTTTCACAGCACTCAGCTTGCATACAATATAACATACAATGTTCCCATATTTGGGCATTTATATAGAATTCAGCAGCTTCCAATATTATATAATACAGGGCCTGCTTATTGTAGCTTTCCTTTTTGTGCCCGGGGTATATTTACAGTATTTAAGTTATCATTTGACTTGCACAATGCTAGCCTTCATTTTCATAGAGCTTAGTTTTTTATTTTCTGGGTATAAAGCAGTTCTCCATTGTCAATATAATATTTCTTGATCATTTAGCGACCTCTTAACATAACATAAGCTGCAAGTCTCAGTTCCCCCAACAGACCTGCTTATTTTAAACAGGTACAATTGTTTCTTTGATTATCTTAAAATGTTACAAAAGTATCTAAGTGCAGCTGCTGACTGTTCTGGGCTCTCTGCCAAAAAGCCTCTTATTTTAATAAAGTTGTAAAAACTTTGTATCTTTTTCTGGTGTCAGTGCAGGAGATCAAAGATAAAGTAGGGACATTTCAGTGAGAAGCCCAGGACTGCGGGCTGAGCTGTCAAAATCAAGACTGTCCTGCAGAAAACGGGAAAGTTGGGAGGTATGATATACAGCAGGGGTCCCCAACCTTTTTCACCCGTGAGCAACATTCATTCAAAAAGAGTTGGGGAGCAACACAAGCATGTAAAAGGTTTCTGGGAGGTGCCAAATAAGGGCTGTTGGTAGCCCCTATATGGACTGGCAGCCTACAGGAGACTCCATTTGGCAGTATATCTGTTTTTTATACAACCAAAACTTGCCTCCAAGCCTGAAATTCAAAAATAAGCTCCTGCTTTGAGGCCACTGGGAGCAACATCCAAGGGGTTGGAGAGCAACATGTTACTCATGAGCTACTGGTTGGGGATCACTGATATACAGTATTGGCAAGGTATTCTTAATAATGGGTCTGTTATCTATTTGTTTTTGTAAATCCTGCATATTATGGATCTTGCATATGTTATGTTACCCTGGCCTGGATAGAATAACATACGGTAGTAGGGCAGGCGGAAGGCGGCGGTGGGTTTGTTAGCTATAGAGGAAGCAAACCCCGCAGTCCTATATATATATTCCTATATGATATGTTTTTCTGGAAGTGACAATTTATTATTTTAAATCCCGCAGTCCAGCCACCCTGTTCCCTAGGCCCCCTGCGACTATGGAGTCTCCTTCCTCTATAGCTTTGCCACTGCTGGGAAAGGAAAGCTTGGTTTAATTGGGGGGGGGGGGGTGAACAAGGAGCAGGCACCAAATGCACTAGAGAAAAAAACCTATCCCCCAATGTACTTCAATTAAAAAATCTGATTGTATGCAGTAAAATTCCCCCTTCATTTACTAGCTCTGACTGCTGCCAGTATGAATCTCTACATGGTCGTCAGCTGCTCTCCAGAGAAACAAACTGAGTTCTGTGTAACCATGTAGAGACGACTGTGTAACCACCCTAGTCTACCACATAGGCAGAGTAAATCGTAATTTCTATCAAATTTTCTATACATTGCTTCCCTGCCATTGGAAAGTATGATCTGTTCCCTGCAGAGCAGCTAGGGACCATCTAAAGTTTCCTATCCACAACAGTCAGAGCAAGTAAATGAAGAGGGTTGGTTGACCTTACCCTCTGAGCTTTTGGAGCTGGGCATGTATGACTGGAGGTAGATCTCCACAGTGTGGATGGGCTACTACAGAAGCAGCATGGCCAAGTGGATGGTTGCCCTTAACCTCTGAGCCAGGCATGTACAGCTGGAGGGGGTTTCTTCAAAGTGGGCAGGCTGACCTGCACCCCATTATTATTATTATCATTATTGTTGTTATTATTAATAAAAGAAAGGTAAGTTTGGTATCCAGGATGAAATCAAATTGTCTTTGAAAGTCTGTGTAACCACCCTAGTCTACCACATAGGCAGAGTAAATCGTAATTTCTATCAAAATAATGCAATGATTTTCTAGGTCAAGTCTCCTGTCAATGGAATGTACTAATTATTTTGTTTTTGTTCTCATCCACTTCCCTCTGGTCTATCATGGCAGGCAACTGTGTCATAAATTGCCTTGCTTTAACTTGTGCAATTGATTGATACAGACGCTACCACTGGTTGTACTAGGTGACAGTTTGCTTGGATTTCCTACCATCGACACACTGCAGATTCAAGACCAACAGCAGGGCTGCTGAACTTCTTTCATGGTGGGAGATGCAGCTCCTGCTCATAGCAGAGTTTGGGGCCATCCTCTCTGTAGGTAGAGGCAGCCTAATACTCAGTGGTGGATATAATGACATAAGTGCTGATCTCAAGTGAGGAGCGGCAGAGCATAGTAGTGGTCCCTTATGGAATTCTGGCTTTTGATATTGCCTTGGGGTGAGGCTGGCAAGGTCCTATTTATTTGAGGAAATGTGAAGAAATGCTGGGGCCATTTTACCACATTTCTGGCTCCTGGTTTTTAATTACAGTATGTAACAATAGGGTTCAGTGGGATGGCTGAGGGTCAATTAAAAAGGGTCAATTAAAAAGGGTCAATTAAAAAGTCAAATTGTCAAGAAATGTAGCTACTTTAGACCTCAGTGCCATCAATTCTACTAATGGTAGGTTTACTCCAGGAAACAATACATTTTTGAAAATAACACAAACCCAAAATGGGTGAATATGCCTTTCTACCAAAATGCAATGCTTTCCTTACAGTTACAGTTTTTTATAAAGATTTTTAACATTTTTTAAAAATTGTCTCCAAGCTTCCACTTTGCAGCATCTCATCTCCAATGTTTCATAAGGGACCCGTTTTTACCATATAAGTACTCAAGTACCTATGGTGGCAGCTTTAGGGGGACAGCCCTTACACACAATATTCTGGGTCCTGCTGCGCATACAACAATCTAGTCTGGGGGGAGCATGGCTGAGGCCCACTGGTGTAACTTACTATAACCTGGGCCCAGGTGCAGGATTTCCACCCAGGTCCCCCCTGTAATTTGGGTCTCAATACCGTAAGTCTACTAACAATCACTTAAACATGAAATAAACCCAATAGGATTGTTTTGCCACCAATATGGATTCATAAAGCTTAGTTACAATCATGTACACAGTACTGTTTTATTATTACCCAAAAAAAAAAAGGAAATCATTTTTGAAAAATTTGAATTGTTTGTTTAAAGTTGTCTTTATGGGAGGCTATGGCCTTTCCATAATTCAGAGCTTTCTTGATAAAATGCTTTCAAATAAGGGATCTCATTGCATTATTTCAGGGTAAAAAAAAAAAAAAAAAAAGCACCTACCGTACACAGTGAGATTAAATGTGAGTCTCTTTGTTTCATGGTTAATAAAAGTAATGGCTGCTGTATAGATGCCACTGTCTTCCATCCTCAGGTCATTGATTCGTATTGTTCCATCATCTAATGGTTCCAGTCGGTTGTTAAACTGGGGAAACCTGATTTCAAAGTACGGTTTACTAAAATCCGCCAATCTGACTTGCTTTTCTTTGGTTTTAAACAGCCACAGTATCTCATCCATAGGAACAGTCATATCTATACGATTTTTTAAAAAGGCTGAATGTTTTTCAAATCCAATCACCTGGAGCGGGACATTTTGGTTTGCTGTAGAGAATAAGAATGATGTTAATAATACTGCCAAAACTTGTTGCTTCTACGCCCGTTTCTTTCACAAAAAACAGTCAAAACACTAATCTATGCCCTTATCTTATCTCGTTTAGACTATTGCAATCACCTACTTATCTGTCTTCCAGAATCCCATCTCTCTCCCCTCCAGTCAATCTTAAACTCTGCTGCCAGGATCCTTCTGCTCTCTCATAAAAGAGAACCTGCTTAACCCCAACTAAAATCCTTAGCATGGCTGCCTGTTAAGCAAAGGATAGAATATAAAACCATTCTACTGACATTGAAAGCCCTTCACTCCTCTGCTCCTCACTACATTTCATCTCTTGTCTCACTATACGTTCCTGGTCATCTTCTCCGCTCTTCTTAGAGCCACCTTCTCTTCACACCATCCCCATCCACTGCCACTTCTTGTCTCAAAACCTACTTCTATCTTGCTTCTCCTTACCCTTGGAATTCCATCCCTGAATTCCTCCATAAGGAATCCTCTCTCAACCTCTTCAAGAAAAAACAAAGTGTCTACCTTTTGAAGCACTCGAACATTAGCCTAGTCCTGTCCCTACTGACTGTGCCTTACCTTGTACACTTTTACATCTCCAATTTGTGCCTGTATGTTAGCCACCCACCCACTTAGTATCTCACTATTGATAAAAATGAATAACTCCTGCTCTACACAAAGGTTCATGTGATAAACTCCAACCTGGACTTTAATACAAATTCTCTTATTCAACAAAAGAATGATGAAAGATGATTGATAACCCTGGATATGATGACCAGAAAATGTTGCTGGAGCTGTCTCTATAAAATAATACCGAAAACAATTAGATTTACATTTTTTATCTTATGAAGAAATAAAAAGACTTTAGACTCTCATTAAAAAAGGACTAGAACCCAAAAATGGTTGTCCATGCTGTTTATGTTGGAGTCTCCATGCTCCCCCTTAATCCAGGGAATGGCCTTCTACAATCTACAATAATACAATCTTCTACAAACATTAAAATAAGATAAATACACCAAATTCTTGTGCATTAAGAAGTCTTGAGTTATAAGGTCACTTCACATTTATTTTGTTGTTTAAATACTGAAGATGTGTCCTAATTGAAATCCTGAAAACAATGCTGGGCTTTATCTACATTACAAAATCTGATGTATCCCTAATCTCATATATTTTCCATGATCATACACACATGTAATGTACATTTTTTTTACACAAACATACAAGATTCTACAGTTTGAAGGACACTATGATACTCCTGCAAGTAATTTCCCAAGATCCCTTATGCTAAGAGTGTAATGCAACTTTCTCCCTCACTTTGTTCCATTGTAAAGTAATGATTCTGGAAGCCCCTCTGCTTTTCATATTGGGTGCTGCAAAGATTTCCTGGAAAGCAGAGGAACTGCAAGTCCCATAATTCATCCATTACTGAACAAGATAAGGATGGAGTTGTATTAAAGTGAGAGCTTCTAAAGAGACTGTTTGGGATTACTGTTGCTATTATTGCTAAATGTTTAAGGGCTAGGTGTTAATAAAGTTGTTGAGGGTTGTGGAGGAGAAAAAAGGAAATAACACAGAAGTTCAGTTGTTGTGTCAAACAGGGAAAGAAGCAGAAGCGTGAGGGACAGTTGAAAGTCGCCAGTATTGTGAAGTTTGAATTTGTATTAATAAACATAAAAACCTTGGTTAAGACAATGAGCCTTCCATATTACTCTTGGACCTTTACATTTGGCATAAATGGTGGGATGGAAGGCTCTGGAAGTGGGATATATCCCCCTTTAATGGCAGCCCTGTTGCTGGTGAGCACTGCAAATATACTTAAATTTGATGGAACAAATCTAGCCATGATGGACTGGGCAGAAAGGCTGAGAGTCGCCATCTGGCTGTACCTGATGAGCATGGAGCCAATCTGGGCCTGAGATCCCTGGAAGGGGATGTCTGCAAGGTAATTCTGCAACTACCGGCCACAGAGAGGGCCACCTTGGATGAGATTGTTGCCCATCTGGAAGGACTGTGTGGGGAAGTTACAACACCACTTACCATAAACTAAGATCTTCACCCAAGAACAGCTAGAGGGAGAAATGCTCACACAGTTTGGATTGGCACTAAGGGACCTGTGGAATAACTTAAAGCCTATAGCCGAGGTTTGGCTATGGACACTGATCCTGATTAGTGAAGAGTGAATTTTTTCGCCAGGCATGAATTTACTGCAAAATTCATCATTTTGCCATCGGCTAATTTTTTTGCAAAACCACAGCAAAAATTTGCCTCAATAAAAATTTGCCTCAACAAAAAAGTCACCACAAGGAAAACCGCCCATTGACTTTACTGCATTTTGAGTGAGAAGTAACTTGAGAAAAATGCACTTTGACTGTTACGTATTTGGACAAAAAGTCACCAAGACAAAAAAGGTGTTGCAAGAAAAAACTCCCATTGATGTTGATGCATTTGGAGTGAGAAAAAAAAGTGCACGTGTAAAAAATTTTGCCTATTGACTTCAATGCTTTTAGGAATTTTTGCCATTTTGTAAATTTCTCAGCAGTTTTGCGATTTTTATGGCAAAGCAAAATGGGACAGAATCGCTCATCACTAATCCTGATAGCTTCCTCTGTGATCAGTTCATAGTGTGCCGCCGTGACCTGACCTTATGGAGGGTGCTGAAGACAAGATTCGGGCGGATAACAATCTCCTATTCTGTTTCATCCTGAGGGAGGCCATTGAGAGAAGCAAGAAGGGTATATGAGTGGAAAATAAATCACCCGGCCACAACGGCAACTGATACTATGTGGGGGGGGGTTGGTAGAACTGTCCGAGGCCTAGAAGAAATGGTGAAAGAGCTGTGAGAGTCCCTAGCTGCCATGACAGCAGAGGTTACAAAACTCTGCAAAGAGGATACAGATACAACCATGCTGGGACCGGGGCGGAGGGATCTGTGATTAAAGACCAATCACCCTCTTTGATAACATACAATCCAGTGTACCTATATTATTAATCTTTATTTTTGTTTCAGCAAGTTTTCTCTTTTTCTTTTGCTTGTTGTCTGTAACATCACCGTGTACATTACATGCATACTTTGTTACATCTCATTTACTTTCAAAAGAAAAGATCAGACAAGAAAAGAAAGAAAGAAAATAATAAAGGAAGGAAATCAAATTAAACAAAAAGGCGGACATAGAAATCAATCTACTGTGCACATGAATTGTATTGTTTACCTACAGCTTGTTCCGTGCCACTAAATTGTTGTACTAAGCTCAGGAGAATGCCTCCCAGTGCTCTCAGATGGGATGAACTCTGCCCATTGCTATATCTTATTTTACACTGATGCCAGGGCATCTCTATTTAGAATTTTCACGTATCCCATGTCTCTGTGTATTTGCCGTCTATTTGGTATTTCAATAGTTCATTAGCGTGTATGAATTCTTATCTTTTCCAAGACTTTAGTATACCCATATTATATCCAAAAATATATAACAGTAAAAACAGAATAAGCATTCAAGAAAGCTGAACAAAATATATATATAACAGCGCTGAAATAAAATACTAACTAAAGTACAATTTCAGCAAATCAGTAAACTGTATTCCTAAGTTTCTATGAGTGACATCCCTACAGCAGTTCTACCTGCAGACCTTGAGTTAATGACATAACAACATGTTAATGATACAAAATTCTGCTCACCTGCGGCTGTAAATGAGAGAGTAAGAAAGAAATAGCTGATGAGCCAGAACATGTTATCTGGGACAGACTGTGTTACACTGAGGCAACATTTCTTTATAGTAGCTACAGGGACGTCCCTCCCACCACCAATCAGGTGATTTCAGAGGTTGCTGCCTGTCTTCTCATTGTGTTTCCTTGAAGCTTTACTGACATTTAGTTCAGTCATATCTTCTGCATACCTTTCCCTTGACTTGCAGTGTTCTGTCCTCCCTACGTATTACCCTGGGCAGGGCCGGAACTAGGGGTAGGCGGCTGCCTAGGGCTCCATTATTGAGGGGCGCACCTTAAAAATGATTTCCTTTTTTTTTTGGTTGTTTTTTAAAAAAAAAAGCTATTATTTAATTATTTACTTCTGTTGTCATGGCTGCAGAACCTACCGCTGCCACCTCACCCTCAGGGCCTCACCTCCCCTCCCCTTTTCACTCTTGCCGGCAACTTAGTACAGTCGTGCAGCCAGCGCATCTTGCAGTATGATGGATGACTGCTGGCACAGGGGGCAGTATGATGGATGGCTGCTGGCACTGGCACAGGGGGCAGTATGATGGATGGCTGCTGGCACAGGGGGCAGTATGATGGATGGCTGCTGGCACTGGCACAGGGGGCAGTATGATGGATGGCTGCTGGCACTGGCACAGGGAGCAGTGTGATGGATGGCTGCTGGCACTGGCACAGGGGGCAATATGATGGATGGCTGCTGGCACTGGCACAGGGGGCAGTGTGATGGATGGCTGCTGGCACTGGCACAGGGGGCAATATGATGGATGGCTGCTGGCACTGGCACAGGGGGCAGTGTGATGGATGGCTGCTGGCACTGGCACAGGGGGCAGTATGATGGATGGCTGCTGGCACTGGCACAGGGGGCAGTGTGATGGATGGCTGCTGGCACTGGCACAGGGGGCAGTGTGATGGATGGCTGACGGCACTGGCACAGGGGGCAATATGATGGATGGCTGCTGGCACTGGCACAGGGGGCAATATGATGGATGGCTGCTGGCACTGGCACAGGGGGTAGTATGATGGATGGCTGCTGGCACTGGCACAGGGGGCAATATGATGGATGGCTGCTGGCACAGGGGACAATATGATGGATGGCTGCTGGCACAGGGAGCAGTGTGATGGATGGCTGCTGGCACAGGGGGAAGTATGATAAATGGCTGCTGGCACAGGGGGCAGTATAATGGATGGCTGCTGGCACTGGCACAGGGGGCAATATGATGGATGGCTGCTGGCACAGGGGGAAGTATGATAAATGGCTGCTGGCACAGGGGGCAGTATGATGGATGGCTGCTGGCACTGGCACAGGGGGCAGTGTGATGGATGGCTGCTGGCACTGGCACAGGGGGCAATATGATGGATGGCTGCTGGCACTGGCACAGGGGGCAGTGTGATGGATGGCTGCTGGCACAGGGGGCAGTGTGATGGATGGCTGCTGGCACTGGCACAGGGGGCAATATGGTGGATGGCTGCTGGCACTGGCACAGGGGGCAGTATGATGGATGGCTACTGGCACTGGCACAGGGGGCAATATGATGGATGGCTGCTGGCACAGGGGACAATATGATGGATGGCTGCTGGCACAGGGAGCAGTGTGATGGATGGCTGCTGGCACAGGGGGAAGTATGATAAATGGCTGCTGGCACAGGGGGCAGTATAATGGATGGCTGCTGGCACAGGGGGAAGTATGATAAATGGCTGCTGGCACAGGGGGCAATATGATGGATGGCTGCTGGCACAGGGGGCAGTATGATGGATGGCTGCTGGCACAGGGGGAAGTATGATAAATGGCTGCTGGCACAGGGGGCAATATGATGGATGGCTGCTGGCACTGGCACAGGGGGCAGTGTGATGGATGGCTGCTGGCACTGGCACAGGGGGCAATATGATGGATGGCTGCTGGCACTGGCACAGGGGGCAATATGATGGATGGCTGCTGGCACTGGCACAGGGGGCAGTGTGATGGATGGCTGCTGGCACTGGCACAGGGGGCAATATGATGGATGGCTGCTGGCACTGGCACAGGGGGCAATATGATGGATGGCTGCTGGCACTGGCACAGGGGGCAGTGTGATGGATGGCTGCTGGCACTGGCACAGGGGGCAATATGATGGATGGCTGCTGGCACTGGCACAGGGGGCAATATGATGGATGGCTGCTGGCACTGGCACAGGGGGCAGTGTGATGGATGGCTGCTGGCACAGGGGGCAGTGTGATGGATGGCTGCTGGCACAGGGGGAAGTATGATAAATGGCTGCTGGCACAGGGGGCAATATGATGGATGGCTGCTGGCACTGGCACAGGGGGGCAGTATGATGGATGGCTGCTGGCACTGGCACAGGGGGCAGTGTGATGGATGGCTGCTGGCACTGGCACAGGGGGCAATATGATGGATGGCTGCTGGCACTGGCACAGGTACAGGGGGAATAAAAATGAAGGCAAGAAAATTTGCACTTAAATTTACTTTTCAATATCTTACACTATTTATTATCTTTTACTTGAACGTTTAATGTGTTTACAAATGTAGGTTAAATATTTTTTGTGTTTTTGCCACACAACATGAGCACTTTTCATATTTGTACAGTTGCATTCAAATAATGGCAGAAGGATTGGCTGAAAAGTCTTTCTGACATTTACCTTATTTTTGTTAACATTACATATTTATATAAATGAAACGTTTAATTCATTAATGTGTTGTAAACTTTCTTGCTTTCTTTATTTAAATATTGTCATGGTAAGGTGGTAAATGGTAATGCTTGATGGGGGGGCGCTAATTGAAGCTCTTGACTAGGGTGGCCCTGACCCTGGGGCAGTGTGTAGTTCAACATACAGCTAAACCTCCCCACACTCCAATAAAGAGACTGTGAACTGAGCAGACCGTCTGAGTCCATGGATCGCAACTGAAGGCGAAGGACTGTTGACACAGCCAAAGGTATTAACCCCATAGTGCAAAAGTTGCCCTACAACTTACAAGAGCGGTGGATGGTACATGGGTCAAAATTCAAAGAAGTGCACAATGACCCATTTCCTCCAAAATGCCTCACGCTCTTCTGAAATGCAGAGCCTTCAGAGGGAAGTCCATAGAAGACCGCAAAGCCTACCTAAAGGAAAACAACATCTGATACAAGTTCTGTTCATCAATGTCTCATCTTACCAAGGACTGTCAGGTCAGCATAAAATGCTATTTTGTGAGGCCTGAGGTTGAAGCAGGCGAGTGTTTCCTGCGCTCCTTTGAGAAGACTGATTGCAGCTTCGCTTGAAGGTAGCGATTTTAAGCAGTCGTCTGCATAGAAGTCTTTTTCTACTAATTGCCTGACATCTGACCCATACTCTACCCAGGGGTGCTTCGCCAATGAGGCAAGTTGAGGCTGTTGCCTCAGGCGGCACCGCCCCACTAGGTACCAGGGGCAGCAAAAATGCTGCTCCTGGTAATTTAAGAGCGAATGTCCGGGGGAGGGGGGGCAGCAGCAACTGCTGCTGCCTCAGGCGGCGGAGTGGCCCGGATCGCCCCTGACTCTACCTCACTTTCTTGAGCAGAGCATCTGAGTCCGTGGATCGCAACTGAAGGCGAAGGACTGTTGCCAAAGATGGGCACCCTCGTACGGTACTCTATGATGTCTTTGGAAGAGTTGTTATCTCTGAACCTAAACGGTATGTCACGACCGGCACCCGATACCAGAACAAATGCCAAGCACCCTGGTCTCGGCTCGGCTTCACCAGTAGTGTGACCACTGTTGGGCTTTGGGAGGAGCCCTCAGCTTAGAGGGCAAGGCAAGATGTTCTGGCTGGCGAAGGGGCACGACAGTTAGCAGAGTCTTTTGGGCCGAAGGTCACGGTACAAATGGAGCAGGCAAGAGAATCGTCAGACAAGCAGAGTCGAGGCAGGCGGATATCAGAATCGTCAGGCAGGCAAGGGTCAAACCGGGTTGTCAATCAAGGGGTTAAGCAGGTAGAGTTGTCGTAGGCAGGCAAGGGTCAGGATACAGATTTCAGAATAGTCAGGATACAGGCAAGGTCAAACGCGGATAATCAGACAGACGAGATTCAGAACAGATGCACAAGGCTCAGGAAACCACTAGAAACAAGTTCTATCACGGGCACTGGCTGGGAGTCAGAATGGGCTTTAAATACATTCGAAATTGGCGCCAAAACGAGCGTCAAAACGCGCTGACGCAATCACGCCAGCGCTCCTGTACCTTTAAGAGGCGCGCAGGCGCCGCAGAATAATCAAGATGGCGCCGGACCAGGAGCGCGGCGGCGTGGCGGCCGTCCACGCCGCCGCACCCCAGGTAATTTTATTACACGGTAGAGGGGCGACCCAACTGTTTGAATTGTTTTTAACTAGTTCTTGTTTCATTATTTTTGGAAAGAGTTTATCATCAATAGACATTGCCAATTGGTTATTCTCTTTTGTTCTCTGGAACACTGTGCATCCCAAATAATCTTGATCACTGTCACAGGTGAGATTATCATCGGAAATGTTTGAGGGTGTGTGTACCAGGCTGGTGCTGTGAGGTTTTTCCTTTTTAAGGAACTGGTTGTGGCATGGTGGAAAATTAGAGGGGTTTCCATTTTCTAGTGTGTTTGTCAGCATGCTGTTTATGCAGACTGGTTTGTGTACACTTCCAAGGCAAGCGTCTCCTATTATGAACCATCCGAGGTCTAGCTTCTGGGCATAAGGTGCATTGTGAGAGCCATTTATCTGGTCCCTTGCTTTGTGGGCCCATGGCATATCTCTTGATGAACATTGACGAACAGCACTTGTAGCAGATGTTGTTTTCCTTTAGGTAGGCTTTGCAGTCTTCTATGGACTTCCCTCTGAAGGCTCTGCATTTCAGAAGAGGGTGAGGCAGTTGGTGTAAAGGACACTGCTTACCAGGGTCTTTGTGCCTTGTCTCCTCGTGAGAAGGTTCTGCAGATCTGTGAAAAGAATCTAAAGAGGAAGCATTAGTTTTGTGTACGGTTACTGCTGCTTTGCAAGTATTAGGTACTGAAAGGGTGGCATGTGACAAAGTGAAATCAAAACTGGGATAATTTCTCATCTTGGCTTGTTGGTATACAAAGTCCATGAATACAGTGAAGGGAGGAAATGGGACATTGTGCACTTCTTTGAATTTTGACCCATGTACCATCCACTGCTCTTGTAAGTTGTAGGGCAACTTTTGCACTATGGGGTTAATACCTCTGGCTATGTCAAGAAATGCAAGTCCAGGTAAGTCCCCTTCAGCTTTGGCTACCTGTAGCTCCATTAACAGGTCATTTAGTTCCCTTAGTTTCTGGTAACCTTTATTAGATATTTTAGGGAAGTCTTCAATTCTTTTGAAAAGTGCATTCTCTACCACCTCTGCTGAGCCATAGCACTCGTTAAGTCTGTGCCAGATCATTCTGAGAGCAGTCTCTGGGTGGTTTATGTTGATCACCCTGATTCTTTTGGCATGCTCTGCAGACTCGGTACCAAGGTATTTGATTAAGAGGTCTATTTCTTCGCTGAATGAACGGTCTAAGCCTTTGATAGTATTTTGGAAGGAGGAAGCCAGGCTCTGAAGCCTTCTGGGCGGTCGTTGAACTTTTCAAGTCCTTTTGTGATTAGCTCGCGCCGTGCAAAGAACTTGGCAAAGTCCATTGTGACCTGGTTAGTACCAGGATAGGTAGGTGTTTGCGTGTAATAGTGAGAAGGTGTTGTGTAATCATACCTGTCTGGAGGTTCTCTTTTGGGCTGGTCTGTGACGTACTGCTTTAACATAGCAGAGGAAGCTGGTGCAGGGTTAACCCTAGGTTTGGGTACCTGGCTGAAGTTGGTGCTGTAAGCAGGATCACTTTTTTCAGCATTTGTTCAACATATAATACACAAAAGCCATAAATATCTTGTAAATTATATCCTTATAAACGGTGAGTTCTGATGTCATTTCTGTCACGACTCCCTAAAACTTGTGCATTATAATAAATAAAGTACCCCCAGTTGCAAAATATGAAGATATTAGAAGCAGAAAGGAAAGCAGAGAGTGCACGCTTAAAAGCAGAAAGGGAAACAGAAAGTGCACGCCTAGAAGCAGAGAGTGCACGCTTAGAAGCAGAAAGGGAAAAAGAAAGTGCACGCCTAGAAGCAGAGAGTGCACGCTTAGGAGCAGAAAGGGAAACAGAAAGTGCACGCCTAGAAGCAGAGAGTGCACGCTTAGGAGCAGAAAGGGAAAAAGAAAGTGCACGCCTAGAAGCAGAGAGTGCACGCTTAAAGCAGAAAGGGAAAAAGAAAGTGCACGCCTAGAAGCAGAGAGTGCACGCTTAGGAGCAGAAAGGGAAACAGAAAGTGCACGCCTAGAAGCAGAGAGTGCACGCTTAGGAGCAGAAAGGGAAAAAGAAAGTGCACGCCTAGAAGCAGAGAGTGCACGCTTAGGAGCAGAAAGGGAAACAGAAAGTGCACGCCTAGAAGCAGAGAGTGCACGCTTAGGAGCAGAAAGGGGAAAAGAAAGTGCACGCCTAGAAGCAGAGAGTGCACGCTTAGAAGCAGAAAGGGAAAAAGAAAGTGCACGCCTAGAAGCAGAGAGTGCACGCTTAGAAGCAGAAAGGGAAAAAGAAAGTGCACGCCTAGAAGCAGAGAGTGCACGCTTAGGAGCAGAAAGGGAAAAAGAAAGTGCACGCCTAGAAGCAGAGAGTGCACGCTTAAAGCAGAAAGGGAAAAAGAAAGTGCACGCCTAGAAGCAGAGAGTGCACGCTTAGGAGCAGAAAGGGAAACAGAAAGTGCACGCCTAGAAGCAGAGAGTGCACGCTTAGGAGCAGAAAGGGAAAAAGAAAGTGCACGCCTAGAAGCAGAGAGTGCACGCTTAGGAGCAGAAAGGGAAACAGAAAGTGCACGCCTAGAAGCAGAGAGTGCACGCTTAGGAGCAGAAAGGGGAAAAGAAAGTGCACGCCTAGAAGCAGAGAGTGCACGCTTAGAAGCAGAAAGGGAAAAAGAAAGTGCACGCCTAGAAGTAGAGAGTGCATGCTTAGAAGCAGAAAGGGAAACAGAAAGTGCACGCCTAGAAGCAGAGAGTGCACGCTTAGAAGCAGAAAAGGAAAAAGAAAGTGCACGCCTAGAAGCAGAGAGTGCACGCTTAGAAGCAGAAAAGGAAAAAGAAAGTGCACGCCTAGAAGCAGAGAGTGCACGCTTAGGAGCAGAAAGGGAAACAGAAAGTGCACGCCTAGAAGCAGAGAGTGCACGCTTAGAAGCAACCCTAGAAGAACTGGCCATAGAAAAGGAAGCTGCAGCGGTCATAGCAGAAGCTCTAGAGATGATTGTGTATTGTGATGACAGTGAAAGACACAGCAAAGTACCCAATCTGGAGATTGAACCCCAAGATCCACTACAACACACTAGAGAGTACGTCTATCAGAACTCCAAGCAGGACTCTGATTCTCTTTCAGAACGGCAACCAGGCCAGCATGCTGCCCCCAAGCCAGACCAAGGATGCCATACACCTCCAAAGGCTCCCAGCAAGCAAAATATCCTTATATTTTACAAGAGGGGGTACTTTATTCACTATATATGCATATAAATGCAACATCAAAATGTTAGCTGGCATGAAAAGTCTATGCAGCAATGTCTCTGGGGGTGCTGGCAGCTGTGGAGGTGATTTGGTGAAACTTTTTGCTTACCACCGATGCTACCATGAGGAGAGATGAAACTGTGCGTGCTTCTTCCACAGCATGGTCTGTAAAAATGGAGTCCTGGCTCCCACAAGGCATTGCTCTAGGTCACATGGTGGGAGTATAGTAGCCTGATTAGTTCAATTCTGCCATAAGCATTATGGAGGTGTAGAATGGCTATAGAAAATGGTTTTGGCATAATTACAGCAAATGTCCAGCAGAGGGAGCCCACAGCATGAGAATCGGGAAATACCAAAACATGGAAAAAGCATATGCTGGAGACTTGACAACCCCTTATATATGATAGATACAAGACGTTAAATTAACCAGTTACATAACTTAGAGGTGCTGGTGCCATCCTGCCTTCTAAATCTAATACATTTCAATATGGGGCTCCATCCCCTACTGTGAGTATTTCCTTACCCATTCCTTATCTACTTCACTGCAGAAAGATTATAAAAAGAAGGGATGAAATAGTATTCTCTTTCTGAGGAAAGGAGTGAAAAAATTATTAAAAATTAAGATAACCTTAAGGAAAGTCAATAATAAAGGAATGTAGTATATCAGTCTATCTATGGCGCAGCTACTCATAGCGGCACATTCAGGGGCAATCCTGGTCATTTTGCCGCCTGAGGCGACCTTCCTTTTTCCGCCCCCTCCCCATGGCACTTGCCTCTTCAGCGCCGGAGGGGGTCGGGCGGTCCACGGCATGCTCGAGGGGTCGGAGCGGTTCACGCCGCTAGTGCAGAAAGTACAGTTGTGCTCTCTGTGCTAGAAGAGCTGGATTTCCGGGTTGAAAAGTAGAAATTCGGCTCTTAGTTACCCAGAGCGGCAAAAACAGCGGGCTAATACACCATACATCGCCAGGCTTTGGCATGTAAAAAATGGTGTTTTTTTTAAAGTGACTTTTGCTGGAAGCAATATAATATAACGGTGGCAAGTCTGGCGTTCACATTGCATAAAATCACACACACCTTAATAAATTTGTCATCTATTTTACAAAGTTTTTTACACCATTTTTTTCTTGGTAAATCCTGCCTGTTGGTGGTGCTTACTGTTAAGAACTTATCTCTTAAAATGGTACCAACATCATGTGCTAATTACTAATTAAAATGACTGGAAAGTTGTACCCCATGCCTCTTAAAGGACCAGTAACATCAGATTTTTTTTCTCAAAATTCGTTAGTATAGAACAAAAAATAAACACCAATGCAAATAAAACTTTTAAATTGCAAAGCCTTCTAGTGACAATATGTGAAGGAGGCTGAGGTCCGCTCTGCAGTGCTTCGCCTATTCCAGTCGGACTTAGACTCCAGCCTTTCCTCCTCCAACGAGGAAAAAGAGGAGGAGGAGGGCAGCCTCTGGCTCTCCTGCGGCAAGTGCTGACTGCAGAATCCATGGATGGGGTGGATGCTCTACCATGATTGAATGATTTGTTTTACAGAAAAAAAGCGACTTAATGTATTTTAAACACAAAGATCAGCTGCTTTACACACAGTAAATTATATAAACTAAACACAAACACCCCGATTTTGAGAATTACTGACACTGGGTTTAAAGGCTAAAACGGTATTCGATTTGTCGTGCTCTGTTCACTTGAAACCCCTTTTCAATCGCACAAAGCGGCCGCTGCGCTATAGATTACTGTTTGAAGTGCCCGGCTCTGGTGATGCTGCAAGATTTTACTCAATACGATTTAAGGGAAAAACTTGATCGGAACGGTTGAGTTTTAATCCAGTTGGACCCATACAACCCGCTCACCCCAGCAGCACCTATGCAGAGACTGTATGACAACAGCATGCACTGGTGCTTTAGTTGTCACATCACTCAGATGGGCACATCGACGAGGAGCAAGTGGTTGGCTTTCCCAGTACCTGCTGCTGGGAATAGGGGAAGCGCTGCAGAGCGGACCTCAGCCTCCTTCACATACTGTCACTAGAATAGCCAGGTAGGAGAAATCAAACACAGCTGCATGGATGGTCACCCTTTCGCCATTTTAGAAGAGGAGCGAAAGTGAAGTTTTGGTGAGTTATCTCTTAATAAAGGCTTTGCAATCTAAAAGTTTTATTTGCCTTGGTGTTTATTTTTTGTTCTATACTAACGAATTTTGAAAAAAATGTTTTTATGTTACTGGTCCTTTAAGTTCTCTTGCCTGATAGATACTGTATACTACACTATGGTTTATGTGCCAAGAAGGTCTGTTACACTTACCTTTCTAAATATTGTGCAATTCCACTTTATTAACACTGTATCAACATATAAAACTCTAAATACCAATAAAAAATCAGAAACTATTTTTCATAATATAGTAAAACAAATAATAATCTTATTTGGCAATCCCCCTGTGCTGAGCACACCAATAACATATCCAGTATGTATAGTTCTATGGAGATTACTGAATGTATAAATCACAATACTCTGTTTTGCTATTCCAGGTCACTCCTATTCTTCATACAAACTTCAAACTTACAAATCCTTCACTCACCTAGCTTATCTCTCCTTTCTATTGCTAGCAGCTGAGGAAGAGTTGCCACCTTTTAAAAAAACTCTACCGGCTGTCGGAGGGGGCAGGAATAAAATGGCGGGCCCTGACGCCAAAGGGGGTGAGTCACGACAATTAAGGGGGTGAATCCATGGCGCGTGATTGGTTGGGTGGGTTGTGACGTCAAAGGGGACGGGGCCACAGCACACGTTTGGACTCAACCTGGCAGCAAAAAAGTTTGTTTTTACTAGGCTGGGTGCAGGCCACGGGCTTTTGTTTGATGTATTACAAATTTACCGGCAGCTACATTGGTGGTAAATTTGTAATACCAGCCCGGCCTTGGCTGGCGTTTTACCGGCTAGGCCGATAAAATACCGGCCAGATGGCAACACTAAGCTGAGGACATTTTCCCCAACCCTGGCCCTTACCAGTAATATCATGGCCACGAGCTCCTTCTATTCGGTGTAAATTCCAACATCACAGAACTCTTACCCCTATACCCAAGTATAACCCAGTTAATCTTTCCTGTGCTCTCTGGAATGCCTGATCCATTTGCAACAAACTCACCAAAATACACGACCATTTCATTGCCAATTCCCACACCTGGTAACAGAGCTGGGGTGGGGTAGGATAACTTCTCTCTCCCTGCTGTACTTACACTCTTTTGTCCTGTTTCGCTTCGCATTGCTGGGATATATCGACCTTCTGGACAACCTTACAAATTGGCTTCATTATTTCCTTTCCTCTGATGCCCCATCCATCATATTAGGTGACTTTAATATACAACTGTTCTGTCTCTAAACTTCTTTTGCTAACATCCTCCGAGGCTCATCTCTGTGCTCAGACTCCCCCTCTCACTCTAATGGGAACTCTGTGGATCTTCGATTTACCAGACTTTGTTCAACCAGCAATTTTACTAACTCACCGTTTCCCCTCTCTGATCACAATATGCTCACATTTCAACTCTCACTAACTCCCACCTCCCCCCCAGCTATTCCTCGAAGTACACGTACCTACCGTGACTTGCAAGTTCTAGACATGTCACATCTCTCTTCTTCCTTTGACTTTCTGCCAAAACTAAATGCACTAGACCCAAACTGCTTCAGCCTTGGCACACTGCTCATACAAAAGCACACCAAAGATACTCCTGTGCACGTTAGTCTCCTTTAGACTGTAAGCTTTTTTGCACAGGACCTTTTGTACCAGTCATGGTTGTTATGTACTGCATGCAACTCTGTATGTTCTACGCATGTAATTCATGTGATTTCTTTGTATAAACACATTTATTTTATAGCGCTGCGCAATATGTCGGTGCTCTAAAAACACATGTTAATAATAATAACAATAATAAAATAAAGGCCAGCTCACGTTAATACTGATTTTGGGCAGGGGCACAAGTGCCAAATGTAAGTAGATCTGAGAGGTGCAATTGTTTTGCCCATTGCAGCTCCAGGCTTTGTGTCTCTGCACATAGTAAATGAGCCCAGGTACCTTTTACTTTTTCTCGCAGAAATCTTTAATAGATTTTAGGCATTTTGCTCCATATTATGAAAATATCCATTATCCAAGCATTCTGTAAAAATGCATGCCATATTATAGTTAGAGAGAGCTATAATATGATGCTGCCCTTTACAGATATTATTTACAACATTCCCTGCAATACTGGAGTTTATAATTGAATTTCCTTACCCTCGCCCAAATAATTTTTTTTCACAAAATCTTTGTAATTATATTCCACAGAATAAACTGAATCAAACATTGACCAAATCAGCAATTAACATGACCCCTTTTAAATACAATTCTTATAAAACCCTTAATGAAAGTTTTATTACAGTAAATGCAATTGGTCTTAATAATTTATATTTTATAGTTTGAGTTATTGGCCCTTCTCTTTTGCCTCTTTCCAGCTTTTAAATGGGGGTCACTGAGCCCATCTGAAAAACAAATTCTCTGTAAGGCTACAAATGTATTATTATTGCTACTCATCATATTCCTGTTCATATTCATATTCCTGTTTCTTATTCAATGCATGGTTGCTAGGGTAATTTGGACCCTAGCAACCAGATTGCTGAAATTGCAAACTGCAGAGCTGCTGAATAAAAAGATAAATAACTCAAAAACCACAAATAAAATAAAAACCTCCAAATTGCAAATTCTCAGAATATGACTTTCTATATCATGCTAAAAGTTAATTTAAAGGAGAACAACCCCTCTACTAACCTGACAACATGTAATTTACTTGTAAAAACTGTCAGTATTGCTCACCTGGGGATGGTGAAATCAATGAGAAAGATATAAAGAGAGCAATAAGGATACAGAACATGTTGCTGAGAGACTGAAGTAACAAAGACTGTATTGTGTGTTCAAATTCTCAGCAAAATATCAGAATCCTCCTCTGGCTTTCTGATCTTTACAGAAGTGTTTGGCATAATGGACATGTGACAGTTTTGAATTACTGTATTTGTTTAAAGGGGAACTGAACCCAAAAAAAAGATTATTGCAAATGTACTCAGGGTGCTTATTGGAGTAATTTTGGAGAAATTTGTATTTTTAGAACACTAATTCCAGGCTGAGAATTAAAGCTAAACTAAACAGGAGATTTTGTAGGATGGTGTTGGATCGACAGATAATATCCTGCAATTAGGCTTTAGTTGCATGGGGCAAAATATAATGGGACTGATATGTAATGTGGTAGAGCAGGAGTGCCCATAATTTACTAATGCAGGATCTACTTTTAGTGATGGTGTCCCACTAGTTACTCTACATCCATAAAATCATTGTTAGAATTCTGTTCCATGGAAAATATTACTTAAATATTGATTTATGAAAAAATGTATATTTAACAGACAACTATTTCTTATTTAACCAGAACATAATAAATACCTGAATGAAAAGCATGAAATATGAGGGTGATTTAAAAAAGTTATTTGTTGACATTTTCTTGAGATCTACTGATCACCAATCTACTGATCACCACCAGCTAAAGGTCTACTGGTAGATCCCATTCTACCTTGTCTGCACCCCTGTGATAAAGTGACCAAAGAAAATGGTAAAAAGGGATGTTTTCTCCCCAGTAGGAGATGTAAGCACCAGAAAGGGTGTTAATAAACGGAGAAAGACTTTGGTGGCCAGATCTTGGAAGCTGGAGTATTCTGGAAGGAACATCAAGCCAGGTCCAGTAGTTCAGCTCACATATTGGAGCTCACTTTCCACAGTAAGGTTGTCCTGTGGAAAAGTATTTAATTCTAGTGAGGCTGTAAAGAAGCTCTCTCATCGCAGGTAGGATACCTGTCTGAGTTAGGAACTCCCAGAGGTGCTGGGACGCTGCCTGTCACTGCAAGATGCAGAGAGAGCCCATGACCAGTAAGATATTGAGGAAAAGTCAGGAGACTGATTAATCCCCCAAAGAAGGATCAACAGTATAGGGGTGTAACCAATACAAGTGTTTTTTCTGGTAGTACACAAGAGGCCCAGTTTAGTGAGGGAACTCATCAAATGTGTGAAGGTAGTGCCCAGTGTGCAGGATTCATTTTTATGATTTGCGTTTTGTATATTGAACTAATTATCACTGTGTATAAATAAACTGACCTTAAAGGGATACTGCCATGGGAAAAAAATTTTTTTTCAAAATGAATCAGTTAATAGTGCTGCTCCAGCAGAATTCTTCACTGAAATCCATTTCTCAAAAGAGCAAACAGATTTTTTTATATTCAATTTTAAAATCTGACATGGGGCTAGACATTTTGTCAATTTCCCAGCTGCCCCCAGTCATGTGACTTGTGCCTGCACTTTAGGAGAAAAATGCTTTCTGGCAGGCTGCTGTTTTTCCTTCTCAATGTAACTGAATGTGTCTCAGTGAGACATGGGTTTTTACTATTGAGTGTTGTTCTTAGATCTACCAGGCAGCTGTTATCTTGTGTTAGGGAGCTGCTATCTGGTTACCTTCCCATTGTTCTTTTGTTTGGCTGCTGGGGGGGAAAAGGGAGGGAGGGGATGATATCACTCTAACTTGCAGTACAGCAGTAAAGAATGATGGCAGTTTAGCAGAGCACAAGTCACATGACCAGGGGCAGCTGGGAAATTGACAATATGTCTAGCCCCATGTCAGATTTCAAAATTGAATATAAAAAAACCAGTTTGCTCTTTTGAGAAATGGATTTCAGTGCAGAATTCTGCTGGAGCAGCACTATTAACTGATTCATTTTGAAAAAAATGTTTTTCCCATGACAGTATCCCTTTAAAGAGAAGAAAGTGTCTGTTGTGGATCCCACAGCTTACATATAGTAGAGGTATGTAAAGGGCAGAAGTTTGCTAGGAAAATCAAAGGCAAGTTTGGAAACTGGCTAACAACTGTGTAGTTGGGAAATGGGTACCGTGAGTTTAAAATACCCATGTTGTGTGTGGCAGTTGCTGTTAGACTGTCTAAAGGGAATTTGTGCTCAAACAAGTGTTGAAAGTCCTGGGAAAAGTCTGTTAATAAAATGCTCTATGGTTCAGAAGCTGCTAAAAGTCTGCTCACAGGTGCAGGTTAATTAACGTGGTTAAGTTATTCAGCTTGTATATTCCCAATGCTCAGAGTGCAAAGGTCGGCAAGAAAAACAGAAAAGGATCTGGGAAAGCAAAGTGTTTGCTGAATATGTGTCTTGAGAAAAGTTTGGGAAGTCAGAGTTATACTGCTGCAAAATCTTTAGCACAAAGTGATGTGAATTGTGTGAATTAACATGAACCTGCTGTTGGTGTTAGGGTAGGACTCCACGGGCGATTTCCACGCGATCTGTCGCATCTGATGTGACGCCGGCGTTGTTGCTCAGTGCACTGGATCGCGTGGAAATTGCCCGTGGAGTCCTACCCTTAAACAAAAATGGGGCATAGACTGTGCATTGCGTGGAGATGGGAATAAATGTGATGCTTGTAACATATCTCCATGTCAAGCTGAAAATTGTGCAGTTCAAGCGTTCAAAGCAAGTTAAAACTAAAGCAAAGTTCCCAGTGCAGCAATGGTTAGAATAGAGTAAAAAAATGAGTCAGAAGCAACAGTGCCTAACTGAAATGGATGTGGGTTAAAGAAGGAACTGTAAAGTGTTTACAAGAGTTTTCAATAAACAGTGTGGTCTCTGCTCTTATGAAACTCTTGAAAATGAATCAGAAATCTGACATTAAAAACTTTACCTACATGTGTGGAATGCTGTCTATTTGTGAAGGTTTGAGGCCTCAGCAAGCCTACTTGTCACAACTCTATTTTTCCGCTCATTTTTCTCAATCTCTATAGCAAGGCTCTCCTTGAGAGACAGAATTTCTTTTTCCATTTCAATGACCATTACAGAGTGCATTTTTTATGTGTCACTCCCTCTCTTTGGGACTGTTCAAGCTGGCTTTTTTTTTCTTTAAAAGCCTTGGCCTGTTGAGCATGCATCATGTTTAACTTTTCAATGTATTTTACCTGTTCAGGCTGATCACTCCTTTCAGACTCTTTTACCACAGATTTAGTGGGCACTTGCATTCCAGCTGCCGACTTTACCTCCTTAGCTTTATACACAGTTGAAACACTAACCTCCTGAGAGGCTATGGCACATTCTTTTTTTTATATTCGGCACTCCCACCCACCATGATTTGCCAGTACCCTTACCAGTGGGAGTAGGGATGCCACCATCTTATTCTCATTGCCAAGATGTAGGTTATCAGTGCGGGACACAACACTTTTCCCAAAAGGACTTGGTTAAACCTAAAGTTATTTGCAAGGTGCATGAAACACAGGAGTATAATTTCTGTTGACTCCTTGGTTTAGCCCTTGTGCTAATGTTGGCAAAGCTTCCACAACCAAATGAATCTCACTGGACTGAATTTCCTGGTAACATTTTTGCAGCTATGGATAAAGCATTTCTCTGTGCTTGGATTCTCAAGAAGTAATAGAAGCACTCACCCAGCTTACCACTCTATAATATGGCCCTATCATGTGTATCAAGTATAGCAAAAGCTTGTTCTAAAACATCAGGGTCTTGCCCACATTGTACCTCTTCCAGTAGCATGGAAATGGCATCAACTACTGCTTTGGAAGAGAAAGGAAATACTTCCAGAACACCTTTCAATGCTTGGTACTGAAATGTCCCAACTTTCTCTTTGATCTCCTGCACTGACTCCAGAAAAAGATACAAAGTTTCTGAAACTTAATTAAAATAATAGTTTTTTTTAGCAGAGAACCCAAAGCAGGTGCACGTTGATACTTTTGTAACAATTTAAGATAAGCAAGTCTCGTGGGAGAACAGTGACTTGCAGCTTAAAGGGCAATTAACTTTCATTAGCAAAACTGTAATAACGCATACAACTTTGCACAGAGATTTGGTAAAACTTGCATAACCTGCCAAAGTTTGTAAAATGGGCATGTAAATTAGGGAGTGTGACCAAAATTAACACAGCACAGATTTTTAACCCTCTTTTTGTTTCTCAAATGTTGGGAGGTATGCAAACTAGGGATGCACCGTATCCAGGATTCGGTTCGGGATTCGGCCAGGATTCAGCCTTTTTCAGCAGGATTCGGATTTGGCTGAATCCTTCTGCCTGGTCGAACTGAATCCAAATCCTAATTTGCATATGTAAATTAGTGGCTGGTAGGGAAATCACGTGACTTTTTGTCACAAAAGAAGATTTTTTTTCCACTTTTTCCTTGCATATGCAAATTAGAATTCGGATTTGGTTCGGTACTCGGCCAAATCTTTCACCAAGGATTCGGGGATTCGGCCGCATCCCAAATAGTGGATTCGGTGAATCCCTAATGCAAACATACATAAAGTCCTTCTGTTGGTGTTCACTTTGTTTATACATCATAGATCACAGAAGAAACAAAAAGGACTGAAAGAGATTGAGAGGAAATAAGGGCGCTGGGCCCCTCAAAGTTCTATATCGCAGGGGTGCATGGCAAACTGTTGTTAAGGTTCTTACGAGCGGTTGTAGCTGCGCTCCCCTGCGTTCCGTTTTTCTGCATTCAGCCGCAGGGGAGCGCAGGAATAGACGCATTACATTTTTTCCAATGGGGCTGTACTCACACAGGCGCGTGTAGGCGCCGAACGCAGGTTGAGACGCAACATGCTGCATTTTTCCTGCGTTCGGCGCCTACACGCGCCTGTGTGAGTACAGCCCCATTGGAAAAAATTTAATGCGTCTATTCCTGCGCTCCCATGCGGCTGAACGCAGAAAAACGGAACGCAGGGGAGCGAAGCTACAACCGCTCGTGAGAAAGAGCCCTTCGACTTTTGAAACCAGACCTGTAAACGAAACATTAACTCTTAATCCCTTTATTCATCAAAATGATCATATGGCAACATGGCATCTGGATTTCTTGCAGCTATACATGGAGGACATTGTCATGGACAGGACTGCAGTACAGACAAGGAGAATGAAGTGACACCTACTGTAAACAAGCGCAGCATAATAACTTGCAAAATTCCCATTATTTCTAATCAGAAGTGTCTAATGAAACGCGTTACCTTCTGAAAGCTTAATTAGTAGGAAACATTAAGGGGGTTATTTACTAAAATCCGAATTAATCTCATATTTTATTAAAAAAACAAACAAACTCTCATGCCTGATTTTAGATTATTTATTAATAAAACAAACTCGATTTAATTAGATCGTGGGAAAATTCCATAAAATCGATCGAAAAACCCAAATCACGCAAATTTTTTGGCCTTTTTTTGTGAATTGCTCTAATTTTTGGAGTTTTTGGCTGAAAACCCCAAAAGGTCGGATTTTCAGGCTAATCCCTCAGTTTGGGAAATTTTACTTTCTGGGGGATTTAATTCTAATTGTTTTTACTTTAAATGAAGGGGAGGCAAGTGTTACCCTGCCTAGGAACTTACTTGGCCAGATACAATTATTATGCAGG
Organism: Xenopus laevis; assembly: GCF_017654675.1. Classification (NCBI taxonomy): domain Eukaryota; kingdom Metazoa; phylum Chordata; class Amphibia; order Anura; family Pipidae; genus Xenopus; species Xenopus laevis. The sequence continues at coordinate 120,814,512 of NC_054385.1, read as the reverse complement.
GGCGTATTCAAAACACATTGTGGGTACCTACTGCGCATGTGCAACCGGATTTTAAAGAGAACCTGCAGGAAAAAAAATGGGGTAATGCTTAAAATTTTGGAGAACATGGTAGGATGATGGGAGAATAAGGGGGAGAAGGCTAAATTTGGTTTACTCACAAAAAAAATAGGGGGGTTTGACAGATCTGCAATCGTACAAAAGTTATGTCCTGGAAATAGTTACATGTATATAGTGCATTATTAAATATCCTGTATAGATTATTTTTAAATATCATCTCTACATTCCATTTTAAACTCTTATAGTAGAAACATTTATATCACTGAGCAGACAAACACATACCTCCCAACTGTCCCATTTTCAGCTGGACAGTCCGGATTTTGACAGCTCAGCCCCCAGTCCAAGGTTTCTTACTGAAATGTCCCGACTTTCTCTTCGAAATGTTTCGATACAATGTTTCTGAAACTTAAGAGTTTTTTTTTTTTTTAGCAGAGAACCCAAAGCAATGGAAGGAATATGAACTCATATGATGGGTTATTTATACCTGCCTATACCAGAAGTCTAAAAGACAGAAATATTTTTCTATGTGACTTTTCATGTCCTGTTATATGTGACCCGTGTGCAATTACTCTATTATATATATTTATTCATAAAATATTGTTCAGATGGGGGGGCGCATGCGCGGCGCCATCAGGAGCAGACGTACCTGATGTGAGCTCCGTATCCCAGCCCGCTTAATCCAGCAACCACGGCTATAAAACGTTCCGGTACCGAGTTTAACCTATCTTGAGGGTAACAGGTATCACTATGCCACAACCGGCGGCTAAGAAAAAAGGGGCGGCGCCGAGCACGCATAAGTTTTTCCAGCAAAGGAGCCCAGGCACACCGCCATCTTCACAGGCCTCACACGAGGCGGACCTGTCGCACTCCCATCCGGACCCACTGGGGCCTTCCTCCGAGGTATCGGAAATTTTAACTACCATACAAACCATGTTCCGGACGGAACTAGCAGCTGCAGTTGCGGACTTTACAAAACAAATCCATGAACTGGGCACTCGGACGAGTGCCTTGGAGGACCGCACAGAAGAGCTTGTGGCAGCGATACATGCTGATAGTGACGCCATTGAGTTCCAGAGGGAATAAATTGCGGCAATGGAGGAAAAGATTGAGGATCTAGAGAATAGGTCTCGTAGGGCTAATATTCGCCTTCGTGGAGTCCCAGAGACCGAGATGGACCTTGAATTATTTGCGATGAACCTTTTTACTACCCTATTACCAGAAGTACCGCCTGAGAAACTGCAAATGGTGAGAATACATCGGGCACTCGCTAGGCCTCGTACAAAAGATACGCCTAGGGACATAGTCCTGAAATTGCAACACGAGGCGGTCAGAGACCAAATATTACAAGCAGCGCGCCAATTCACTAGAGACCCAGACAACAAACTATCGGCTGATATTTATGCTGATCTGGCACCAACTACCTTGCAGAAGAGGCGGCTGATGAAAGATGTTACCTTACAGCTTCAGAAGACACGGATTAGGTACAGATGGGGCTTTCCCTTTGCACTCCATTGCACTATTAATAACCGTCTGTATTCATTCAAGACCACAGAGGCGGCCTTACATGTCTTACAGAAGGAGGGCCTTCTTGTTCCTTCTCCAGCGCCATCGGCGAGCAGCAGTCCGAGACCTCACAAAGAATGGCAAGTGGTGGCTGGTCCCCGCTCGCCTTCTCGCCTAGGCCGCAACTCTGGCATCCCCAAACCACAACGGCTTCGCTCCCAGACGATTCCGGATACCAGAGACCTGCCCGGTTAAGTATGACTTGTACCCCGTGTTTCTATTTTCCTGTGCAGGATACGTTGCATCCTTCTAAATGGGCTTGGGAATAGATGCTGCCCACATTCCCCAGTCTACTGGCGACCCCACAAAGACAGTCGCTGAATAACCGGGAAATTTTCCCCACATTTGGGGTTTTTTTTCAGGTTACATTTTATTTTTTGTATTGTTTTGTTCGCTTTTTTGGGTCGATCCACTGTGCTCATAACCGTTTTTGGTATCCTTTTTTATTCTCCCATTACGAAATGTATTTACCTTTATGCCTCTTCCTGTGATCCTTGAATGTTTAGCGTACCTGTATGCTATAATGTTAGTGCTGCTTGGCCTCCACTCCTGTTCTCTCCTATCCTTAGGTTTAGGTCATTCCACTTGTAGCTCCCCTTTGAGCATGCGTTTCTGCTTTAATGGATTCTTTATTGTGACATTTCAATATGGCTTTTACAGTAATCTCTCATAATGTTAAGGGGTTGAATTCTCCGCGGAAGCGTAGACAGGCCTTTCAATGGTATGAACGTATGCATCCAGATGTGATTTGTTTGCAGGAGACTCACTTCACTAGACAGTCTTACCCGAAATATTTTCATCGCCAATATTCCAGATACTTTCTGGCTTCTACTCCCAATAAAAAGCATAGAGGTGTTGCTATTTTGGTTCATGACAACTTTCCGATTGTTGTGACGGATGTGCAAGTGGATAAAAAGGGGCGGTACTTATCTATAGTGGGTAGCCTATTTGAGAAGTCTATTAGGATTACATCCACATATTCCCCGAATGCTGCCCCACGAGAGTTTTTTAACAAATTCGCTGCTAAACTGAGTACACATCCCCTTGATCTTAACTTGTGGTGTGGAGACTTTAACTTTCCCTTTAATCCGGCCTTGGATAAATCGGCCGTGCTGCCCCATGTTAGGGAACCTAAGGCCGCTAAAATGACTCAACGGGTTCTTAACTCATCTCAGTTTGTTGATACCTGGAGGGAACTCCATCCTCAGGCTCGTGGATATACCTTTTATTCAGCCCCCCATAAGCAATATTCTAGAATTGATGCCATTTTACTCAATGCAGCAATGATCCCTAACCTAAAGGATGCCTTTATAAAAGTTTGCCCGTGGTCAGATCATGATCTCATGGTTACTAAGGTATTGATACAGGGTATTCACCCTAGGTCATCTAGATGGCGCCTTAATGAACGCCTGCTTAGCGATCCCCAAGTTATGCAAGAGTTAAAGACTACCCTAACTAATTACTTCAAGGAAAATACCACGACTGATGTCACGCCTGATATCGTATGGGCAGCCCATAAGGCTACTATACGGGGATATCTCATATAACAGGCAGCTAGGAGGAAAAAGCAACTAAGGGAAAGATATTGCCAACTTGAATCCTCATTATAACCACCCTGGAAAGGCTTAAAGGAAAACTATACCCCCAAAATGAACACTTAAGCAACAGATAGTTCATATCATATTACGTGGCATATTAAAGAATCTCACCAAACTGGAATATATATTTAAGTAAATCATGCCCTTTTACATCTCTTGCCTTGAGCCACCATTTCATGATGGTCTCTGTGCTGCCTCAGGGATCAGCTGACCAGAAATACTACAACTCTAACTGTAACAGGAAGAAGTGTGGAAAAAAAAGACACAACTCTGTCTGTTAATTGGCTCATGTGACCTAACATGTATGGTTTGTTTGGTTTGTTTGTGAGTACAGTGAATCCTACGATCCCAGGGGGCGGCCCTTATTTTTTAAAATGGCAATTTTCTATTTATGATTACCCAATGGCACATACTACTAAAAAAGTATATTATTATGAAAATGGTTTATTTACATGAAGCAGGATTTTACACATGAGCTGTTTTATGCAATATCTTTTTATAGAGACCTACATTGTTTGGGGGGTATAGTTTTCCTTTAATCAAACTTCACCGTCATCACAATTGACTATATTAAAGCGCTTAAACAAGAACTAAATACTTTACAAATGGAGCAAGTAGATAAAGCTATCCGATGGACTCGGTTTAGGTACTATAAGAATTGTAATAAGCCCGACACTTATTTAGCAAACCTACTGCGTACCAAATCTCAGATTAATCAAATACCCCGTATTAGTACTTCACTGGGCACCATTACCTCTAACCCGGAAAAAATAAGGGACACATTTTTAGACTTCGATAGAAAACTTTATACACCAACCCATAAACCAGATTCTCGAGCTACACAGACCTTTCTTCTCAGTATCCTTTACCTACATTCTCTGATTCCAGTTTAGATATGCTGAATGCGGCCATAACGGTCGAGGACATTGCCTATGCAATCAAACATCTTAAGGTAGGGAAGGCACCTGGCCCTGATGGCTTCTCAGCTAAATATTATAAGGTCTTTGCTGACATAGTAACTCCACGCCTTAAATTACTCTTTGATCATATCCGAGATGGTAAGCCCATTCTCCATGAATTGCTGTCGGCGCATATTACACTGATTCCTAAACCAAATAAGGATCCTCTCCAACCGAAACATTACCGTCCCATTTCTCTATTGAACATTGATTTAAAGATTTTGACTACTAGCACGAAGGTTGTCTTCTATTTTGCCAGAAGTGATACATAGGGATCAGGTTGGATTCATCCCGTTCAGACAGGCAGGGGACAATGTGAGAAAGGTTCTTAATATTATACAATATGCTAAGTCTACCAAAACGCCCATGGGTTTATTAGCCTTGGATATAGAGAAGGCGTTTGATTCCCTTGATTGGCAATATCTCAGAACAATCCTTAGCTCTCTTGGGATTGGTGAACCTTTTACTACTATTCTTTCTACCTATTACTCTACCCCGTCTGCTACACTGAAACTGCCTACTTCCTCTTTCCAAACTATTGAGATCCGAAGGGGAACGAGGCAGGGTTGTCCATTGTCCCCAGCCCTTTTTGCTCTTGCAATGGAACCGCTGGCGGAGGCAATTCGGAGAAATCAGAATGTTAAGGGCTACACTATAGCTAACACTGAACATAAAGTATCTGTAACGTTCACAACTAGGAACTGTTGTGACCGAGGATAGCCACTCCAAGGGGAGTGGATATGGTGGACGCCCAGGGGTGTAGCCATAGGTAATAGTAGGCAAAAACATGATGGTGATGAAGTTATAGCAGGTTTATTGCAGACGGAACACAGAAACACAAAAGGCAGGAACAAGCAGAATGGCTGATCGAGGAATCCACATGGTGAGGGAAAAAAGGGGAACACAGGAACAAAAGTACTCACTCAGGAAACAAGGTAACAAGGTTTTCAGGAACAAGACAAACAAGGTTTTCAAGGTTCAGGTTCAGATTCAGGTTCAGGTTCAGATTCAGATTCAGATTCAGATTCAGATTCAGATTCAGATTCAAAATAGCAGGTCAGGAACAAACAGGATACAATCAATGACTCAGCACTGAGCAAAGCTCAGGGCGGGGTTTATAAAGGGAAGGTGATTAGGAAATGGGAAACACATGAGGGTAAACGAGGTGGGTGGAAAACACTGTGAACAGGCATATAACAGAAAACAATACACTCAATAGTTCAGAATCAGACCTGAGAGCCCCCAGTGGCTCAACAGGTAAGTGCTGCAAATAAGCAGAACAGCACTATCAGAGTTCAAGTCCCGGGCTGATCCTGACATTACCCCCCCCCTTGAGGATCGACCTCCGGGCGATCCCAGGATCAAATGGTCCCCCATCCATTTTAGTCCAAACCCTGGGGAAATGGGCCGAAGCCTCGCCAGAAACGAGAACAGGAGCTTCTTGAGGATTGGAAAACAAAACAAAGAAATTGCTGGGGTCAGGAGCCAGAACAGGAACATTGGCAGAATTAGGAGCCAAGATATCACAGCCAGAGTCGGAAACCAGGACATGAAGACAGACAAAATCAATACAGGCACCCATTACAGGTGGCGGACCAGGAGCTTGGACACCCATCACGGGTGGCAGACCAGGAGTTTGGACACCCATCACGGGTGGCGGATCAGGAATACAGGCACCCATCACGGGTGGCGGATCAGGAGTTCGGACACCCATCACGGGTGGCGGATCAGGAGTTTGGACACCCATCACGGGTGGCGGACCAGGAGCACGGGCACCCATCACAGGTGGCGGACCAAGAGCACGGGCACCCATCACAGGTGGCAGACCAAGAATACAGGCACCGATCACGGGTGGCGGATCAGGAGTTTGGACACCCATCACGGGTGGCGGACCAGGAGCACGGGCACCCATCACAGGTGGCGGACCAAGAGCACGGGCACCCATCACAGGTGGCGGACCAAGAGCACGGGCACCCATCACAGGTGGCAGACCAAGAATACAGGCACCGATCACGGGTGGCGGATCAGGAGTTTGGACACCCATCACGGGTGGCGGACCAGGAGCACGGGCACCCATCACGGGTGGCGGACCAAGAGCACAGGCACCCATCACAGGTGGCGGACCAGGAGCACAGGCACCCATCACAGGTGGCGGACCAGGAGCACAGGCACCCATCACAGGTGGCGGACCAGGAGCACAGGCACCCATCACAGGTGGCGGACCAGGAGCACAGGCACCCATCACAGGTGGCGGACCAGGAGCACAGGCACCCATCACAGGTGGCGGACCAGGAGCACAGGCACCCATCACAGGTGGCGGACCAGGAGCACAGGCACCCATCACAGGTGGCGGACCAGGAGCACAGGCACCCATCACAGGTGGCGGACCAGGAGCACAGGCACCCGTTAGAAATAGGAAGAGGCAAGCCAGGACAGCAATACCAACACCTACAGCAATAGACCTGATAGAGACAGGATTAACCGCCCTACCAGGTCCAGTAGCAGGGAAAGTGGCACTATCCAGGGCAGGCAGGTCCTCAGGCCCGGAGGCCAGGGCAGGCAGGTCCTCAGGCCCGGAGGCCAGGGCAAACAGGTCCTCAGGCCCGGAGGCCAGGGCAAACAGGTCCTCAGGCCCGGAGGCCAGGGCAAACAGGTCCTCAGGCCCGGAGGCCAGGGCAAACAGGTCCTCAGGCCCGGAGGCCAGGGCAAACAGGTCCTCAGGCCCGGAGGCCAGGGCAAACAGGTCCTCAGGCCCGGAGGCCAGGGCAAACAGGTCCTCAGGCCCGGAGGCCAGGGCAAACAGGTCCTCAGGCCCGGAGGCCAGGGCAAACAGGTCCTCAGGCCCGGAGGCCAGGGCAAACAGGTCCTCAGGCCCGGAGGCCAGGGCAAACAGGTCCTCAGGCCCGGAGGCCAGGGCAAACAGGTCCTCAGGCCCGGAGGCCAGGGCAAACAGGTCCTCAGGCCCGGAGGCCAGGGCAAACCGTACAGAAACTGGCTCGGGAAGAAGCAGTCTTCTGCGAGCTGACACGGGAACGGAGTCTGGCTGGGCTGCTGGCACGGAGACTGGAACCGTCTGGGCTGCAGGCACGGAGACTGGAACCGTCTGGGCTGCAGGCACGGAGACTGGAACCGTCTGGGCTGCAGGCACGGAGACTGGAACCGTCTGGGCTGCAGGCACGGAGACTGGAACCGTCTGGGCTGCAGGCACGGAGACTGGAACCGTCTGGGCTGCAGGCACGGAGACTGGAACCGTCTGGGCTGCAGGCACGGAGACTGGAACCGTCTGGGCTGCAGGCACGGAGACTGGAACCGTCTGGGCTGCAGGCACGGAGACTGGAACCGTCTGGGCTGCAGGCACGGAGACTGGAACCGGCTGGGCTGCAGGCACGGAGGCTGGAACCGGCTGGGCTGCAGGCACGGAGGCTGGAACCGGCTGGGCTGCAGGCACGGAGGCTGGAACCGGCTGGGCTGCAGGCACGGAGGCTGGAACCGGCTGGGCTGCAGGCACGGAGGCTGGAACCGGCTGGGCTGCAGGCAGCTTTCGGGGAGCAGGCACAGGCAGCTTTCGGGGAGCCGGCACAGGCAGCTTTCGGGGAGCCGGCACAGGCAGCTTTCGGGGAGCCGGCACAGGCAGCTTTCGGGGAGCCGGCACAGGCAGCTTTCGGGGAGCCGGCACAGGCAGCTTTCGGGGAGCCGGCACAGGCAGCTTTCGGGGAGCCGGCACAGGAACAAGGTCTGGCTGGGAAGCCGGCACAGGAACAAGGACTGGCTGGGAAGCCGGCACAGGAGCAAGGACTGGCTGGGAAGCCGGCACAGGAGCAAGGACTGGCTGGGAAGCCGGCACAGGAGCAAGGACTGGCTGGGAAGCCGGCACAGGAGCAAGGACTGGCTGGGAAGCCGGCACAGGAGCAAGGACTGGCTGGGAAGCCGGCACAGGAGCAAGGACTGGCTGGGAAGCCGGCACAGGAGCAAGGACTGGCTGGGAAGCCGGCACAGGAGCAAGGACTGGCTGGGAAGCCGGCACAGGAGCAAGGACTGGCTGGGAAGCCGGCACAGGAGCGAGGACTGGCTGGGAAGCCGGCACAGGAGAGAGGACTGACTGGAGAGCCGGCACCAAAGCTGGAGACTGGAGAGCCGGCACCAAAGCTGGAGACTGGAGAGCCGGCACCAAAGCTGGAGACTGGAGAGCCGGCACCAAAGCTGGAGACTGGAGAGCCGGCACCAAAGCTGGAGACTGGAGAGCCGGCACCAAAGCTGGAGACTGGAGAGCCGGCACCAAAGCTGGAGACTGGAGAGCCGGCACCAAAGCTGGAGACTGGAGAGCCGGCACCAAAGCTGGAGACTGGAGAGCCGGCACCAAAGCTGGAGACTGGAGAGCCGGCACCAAAGCTGGAGACTGGAGAGCCGGCACCAAAGCTGGAGACTGGAGAGCCGGCACCAAAGCTGGAGACTGGAGAGCCGGCACCAAAGCTGGAGACTGGAGAGCCGGCACCAAAGCTGGAGACTGGAGAGCCGGCACCAAAGCTGGAGACTGGAGAGCCGGCACCAAAGCTGGAGGCTGGCGAGCCGGCACAGGAGCAGGTGACTGAAGAGCCGGCACACGAGCTGGAGACTGGAGAGGGTGCTGGGAAACTGTAGAAAAACTAATAAACTGGGGTTCAGGTCTGAGAGAAAAAGAGGGTGACCTGGGTTTGGCAGCTGCCACAGGAGCAGAAGGTTGTGGAGGAGACAAGGGCCCAAAAACTGGAAGTGGCCGATCTGACACAGGCCAGATAGCGGTTTGTAGTTCATCTTCATCCGAGTCTAGATCCTCCCAGTCCTCATCGAAGGCTGAATCCTCCCACTCATCATCGGAGACAAAATCCTGCCAGACATCATCAGTGAAATGGATGGCGTCTTCTGCCTTACCCTCTCCATCCCAAGGGAGTTGCAGTTTAACAACAGAGTCAGAAGGCATGGAGGGCTTTCCCAAAGGCTTCCTGTAGTTGGGCTGAGTCATTCTGTAACGTTCACAACTAGGAACTGTTGTGACCGAGGATAGCCACTCCAAGGGGAGTGGATATGGTGGACGCCCAGGGGTGTAGCCATAGGTAATAGTAGGCAAAAACATGATGGTGATGAAGTTATAGCAGGTTTATTGCAGACGGAACACAGAAACACAAAAGGCAGGAACAAGCAGAATGGCTGATCGAGGAATCCACATGGTGAGGGAAAAAAGGGGAACACAGGAACAAAAGTACTCACTCAGGAAACAAGGTAACAAGGTTTTCAGGAACAAGACAAACAAGGTTTTCAAGGTTCAGGTTCAGATTCAGGTTCAGGTTCAGGTTCAGATTCAGATTCAGATTCAGATTCAGATTCAGATTCAGATTCAAAATAGCAGGTCAGGAACAAACAGGATACAATCAATGACTCAGCACTGAGCAAAGCTCAGGGCGGGGTTTATAAAGGGAAGGTGATTAGGAAATGGGAAACACATGAGGGTAAACGAGGTGGGTGGAAAACACTGTGAACAGGCATATAACAGAAAACAATACACTCAATAGTTCAGAATCAGACCTGAGAGCCCCCAGTGGCTCAACAGGTAAGTGCTGCAAATAAGCAGAACAGCACTATCAGAGTTCAAGTCCCGGGCTGATCCTGACAGTATCCCTTTTTGCTGACGACTTATTGTTGACTGTCACACAACCCTTAACTACGTTGCCCAACCTTCTTCATATTATTCAGGAATTTTCTAAGGCCTCGGGGCTACGATTGAATCAGGATAACAGCGAATTTCTGCCCTGTGGCGTTCCCAAGCATACCAGCAAACTTGTTGAACTTAATTTTGGGTTTCAACTGAGAGAACACTACTTATCTTATCTAGGCATACGCCTCACTGCCAACCTGGAAACAATGTATAAACATAATTACCCTCAATTGTATAGGAAATTGTTGCACGAGTTACAGGAGTGGAGGTCTAAACAGATTTCTTGGATAGGGAGAATAAATTGTATTAAAATGATGACTTTGCCTAGGTTGTTATACTACTTTAGAACTCTGCCCATTGCTCTTGTGAGAAGGGATCTGCTCAGTTTCCAACAGAAAATTATGGCCTTTATTTGGGGGAATAAGAGACCGAGGATTAATAGACATATTATGTACCTTCATAAAACTAGTGGTGGTTTGGGGGTCCCAAACTTGCTTCATTACTATAGGGCAGCACGCTTTGCCCAGATCCCCCCCATACATGGAGGACCTCAAGCTCCTTTGTGGGTACTCATGGAGTCTGATATGATACACCCTTATTCATTGCAGAGCTTACTCTGGAATCCGAGCTCGGATATTAAAGTATGTAGAACTGTTTCCCCATTGACTTATACTATGCTGCAGTTATGGAACATTCTTAAATTCAAATATCGTCTTGCATCAAACCCTTCGGCATTGGTGCCATTGCACGGAAACATCTTTTTTCCCCCGAGCCGATCCGAGTCGGCCTTTACCTGGTGGAAAGACAGGGGGGTCCTTACCGCCTACCAGCTCACTGATGGATCTAAACCGCTGCCCATGGAGTCACTTATTCAGAAATATCAGGCGCCGCCAACTGAGACATACCGGGCAATGCAACTGTCACATTTTGCTTCACACTTCTGGCCCAAGAGTTTGGTCTCTAGAACATTTCTAGAGGTCATTTGCATGACTTCCCCAATGTGTAGACGAGTCCTATCAACCATTTACAGCCAGCTGAATCATGCTGTTACACCGGCCAAACTTCAGCACATGCTGGATTGGGAAACCGACTTGGGGACGACGTTTTCCCCGGAAGTATGGCTCAAAAGCTACTTAAGAATTTTCAAGGGGAGCTATAATGTCACCATAGTGGAAACCTCGCTTAAACTCTTTCATAGATCGTAGTATGTTCCAGAACGACTTCATCGTATATACCCCACCGTTTCACCTCAATGCTTCAGGAACTGTCCCGCTAGAGGGACGATATGGCATACCTGGTGGAGCTATCCTGTGACACAAGCCCTATGGCAGCAGATATCTCGGATATTGACTACACTCTTTTATACTCCCATTGATCCATGCCCAGAGGTTATGCTTCTTGGTCATAAACTGGAAGGTATGAATCCTTCGGCACAGCACCTGACTCAACATATCTGTATGGCGGCTAGGATTCATATTGCGGCACAGTGGAAATCACCCTACCTTTCCATAACTAAAGTCTTGGACAAGATTGAGTTCATCCATTCCAATGAACGTTTGAGATACCAAATTGATGGCCAACTGGAGAAATACACTGAGATCTGGGACACTTGGATTCTTCATAAGGAGTCGTTCCTATCCCTTTGAGTTAAAATGGGGCAATGGGCAGAGTTCACTCTACTTGAGTATGTGCTTAATTGATGTTCGAGGCATATGGCAACAACTTGCTCTAGAGATACCGAATGTGACATGTTTAATGGTATTTTTCAGATAGCCAGTGGATCATTTTACTTATGGCTCATTTCCTTTTCATGTTTATTTTTTATTCTTTTTTCTCTTTTTTTTTCTCTCCTTATTTTGTTTTTCTATACCTTTTCCCCTGTTAAGCAATATTTTGTACTATGCATCCATGTGTTGTGCACTGTGCTGTTTTCTATACAGTCCTTCGGGAAAAGTGAAATTTGACTTCAATAAAAAGAAAGTTGACAAAAAAAAAATATTGTTCAGATGAAGAATAACCTTTATCTTTGCAGGGGAGTCTGTGGCATTATAAAAAATATAATTTTTAATACTACATCTGTAAATATCTGAAACTATCAAAACAAGGATGACGAGGGCACTAACCACTAATTTTGAAACTAAACCTTATTCGTTAGACAGTGACATCTAGTGGTCCCATTTCAATCTGCACCTGCTGTGATTCTAATATATTATCTCTGGAATTATACAGCTGCAGATCTGTTGTTTTTTTAGTCAAGTGAAAACCATTCCCAGAACCCATTGGAGGAGCTAATTTCTGTTCATCTGAGCTAAATAACACACGTGCAGTTGCCAATAAGAAAAAAACATCACATCTTTGCTTTCATTTCCTAATATCAGTATCCCTGTGTTTTTCACATGCTAAAAAAGGGCATCCGACCCTTTCCTGAACTACCTGATGTATCTGCCGGCACAACAGTTTCTCATTATTAGGATTTATTGTTATAACTTAGAGAGATTTAAACTAATATATCAAATGGGGTTTAAAGAACAAGAGATATAGAATGGCAGGGGAGGGTCAGACAAGTCTGGAAACTATTGTCAATCTTCCTGTTTGCCGTGTTTATCTCAAGAAATAATAATAATATAAAAAAAAACAATAGGCAAAAAGCATATTCAGCACAAGCCCTATTCATTGCACTCATGTTGAACAAGCAGGTATACTGTCCCTTTAACAAATATAACTATTTAACAGATTTAATTATTTCAGTTTAGGAAGTAGAAATTCTAAACTGTAATTTTATTTCTATGGTTTTATGCACTTGTCTTGGGTGTGCGGATGCTCCCTCTAGTGGTAAATAGGGATAAAGCAAGGAGAAGCTGATCTCTGCTCCCTGTCACGGCTGTATTTCCACTGAGAAACAGATTTAAAATGATGTGGCTTTTCTAAGCATTTGTTCAATTCCTTAAATGATTCAAGATGAGTCTTAATTAAACATTAGGAATGCAAATAAATACAACTGATCAGACTCGTACAATAATTGCTGTAGTAAGCATGTAGTGTATCTGCTTGAATGCAAGTCATGCCGAAAACAGTATGTTGGACGTACAGTCTGTCCGCTCAAGGATAGAATTAGGGAGCCCATAAACGCTATGGAAAATGTGACTTAAGATCCCCCATTGGTAAACATTTCAATTTGTGCTGTAAACAGGGTTTTTTAGATTTAGGAGTTAAGGTCATTGAGGAAATCCCATCTCCCACTATCCACACTCAAAACCTTTTACAGAGGGACTATCGAGAGCTTCCTGATCAGCTGTATCACTGTCTGGGCCGGGAACTGCACTGTCATGGAGCGCAAGACCCTACAGAGGATAGTGAAGACAGCAGAGAAGATCATAGCTGTCTCTCTTCCTTCCATCACGGACATTTACACCACACCAGCATTATGGCTGATCCAACACACCCCTCACACTCACTGTTCACACTCCTGCCATCTGGAAAAAGGTACAGAAGCATTAGGGCCCTCACTACCAAACTGTGTAACAGTTTCTTCCCCCAAGCCATAAGGCTCCTGAATACTCAGGGACCGGACAGATCTCTCTCATACACACACTCCATCTGACCTTACTATATACCGCAACGTTACACAGCCACTGTACGCCATTGTATAAATAAATAGCCACTGGATACAATTGTTCTCTATGAGCACATCTGCACTTTATCATGTTCTTTATCATGTTCTTGCTACTGTCATATCACAATGATACACCCATAGTGATGGGCGAATTTATTCGACAGGCGCGAATTTGCGGTGAAAAAATTTGCAAAAAAATGTCAAAAACGAGACGTTTTGCGCAGATTCGCCCATCACTATACACCCATCATGTCTGACGTTTAGCATTATTTACTTAACATATTACATCTGCACTGTGCTGTCCTGTCTTGCACAAGTTGTATATTTTTGCACTTTTTGTCTGTTGTCCGGTACAACTATGTTGTGTGTAGCACCAGGGTCCTAGAGGAACGTTGTTTCGTTTCACTGTGTACTGTACAAATGTATATGGATGAAATGACAATAAACTCACTCTTGACTCTTGACTTGACTCTTGAAAAGGTACATACCCCTTTGAGAGGGAGAGATATGTTACGCTTATTAAACCCCCGTGAAGCATTCAGGATACTTACCTTGAATACCACATGGACTGAACACCAGATTTGATATTTCTCCTTCTGTATAAATTGATTGATTTTTGGTATATATTTCTCTGGTTTATTATTTCACGTTGGATAGTGATTGGATACTTTGTAGTTTTCCTTCAACCTTTTTATTTGGCACATTCTTCATTGTATCATTTTTGTAGGTATATAGGTATGCAATAGTATTCATGTGATTCAATGTATAATTTATTATCAGAAGTTCACCACTAGAGGTCATGTTTAGCCCTACGTATTTATAGCGACACTCTCATCAGTGTTCCTTTATGCTTATGATTAAAGATCGATTTGTACGATTTTCAGACCGTGTGTAGAGAGTCCCGACATTTTTCGTCCCATGGAGATCGGTCATTTGGTTGATAGGACAAGTTAAAAGATTTTTAACCTGCCGATAATTTCTCTGCGTGTATTGCCGATCGTACGATTTTCAGTGGGAGACTGTCACCAGCTTTGTCGGACATAAACTATCGTACGATTGCTGTCAGGGGCAGAACATCGTGTGATCTGTTCTTTTACTACTTTATTTGATCTGAATGGTTAGTGGCAGGTCGGGAGATGGGGAAGTCCGATCGTTCCGAGTATTCGAATGATCGGATATTTGCATCTATGGCCAAGTTAAGGGTGGCTGTGCGTGAAACGCGTCAGGCAACCATGCTGCGTGTCTTTTTTTAGTTGATCGGAATGGTTAGTGGCAGGTCGGGAGATGGGGAAGTCCGATCGTTCCGAGTATTCGAATGATCGGATCTTTGCATCTATGGCCAAGTTAAGGGTGGCTGTGCGTGAAACGCGTCAGGCAACCATGCTGAGTGTCTTTTAAATATGGATGAATAAAGATTTACGCTTTAAAATGACCCCGTGTGCGGAACTCCACCTTTTGTTCTTTTAATTAAACATTGACTTAACTGACATTATGATTTGGTATGTCAGCCAGGTTACCGGCACCACGTATGTGTAAGGGCAAAAAGTAAAAACAGCTATAACCTATAGGCAAAAATTTTGTCTGCCAGAATTTTGATACAAAATATATTAGAACATTCATTTAAATGTTTTTCATTTCTGGGAGATAATTCTTATAAAAGTCTTTGCATATGTAAAGGGGAACTATCACGAAAATTTTAATATAATCTAAGCTTAATCACATTGAAATAAGAAACTTTCTAAATACAATCAATTAAATAGTCTGTAAGTTTCTGAAATAATAATAAATAATAATATCTTCGCTATCCCTCTCTCAGCATCTGTTTCTCTTCATTATGTCTTCATGCAGCAGTTGGGTGTCAGATATTCATTGACAGTTAGATCCAATATATCTTATAGGGGGGCTCCTTTCCTAGCAGATGTATTAGAGCTCACTCAAATAACTGATTTCAGTACAAACACAATCTAACAAAATAACTGCCTTTTGCACAAATTCTGCATGTAGAGAGACATGATGTCTGGTGATTTTAAGTGAGCTCTAATACGTCTTCTAGGCATAAGGAGCCCCCCTATAAGATATATTGGATCTAACTGTCAATGAATATCCAACTTTCAACTTCTGCATGAAAGCAGAATGAAGAAAACCAGATGCTGAGAGAGGAATAGTGAAGATAAACTTGATTATTTCAGAAATGGTGCAGCATTTTTTATTGATTATACTTAGAAAACGGCTTATTTCAGCATGCTGAAGCTAATATTAAATTTACATTTTTGCAACAGTTTAAAATGTTGTAGAATAGAAAGGAATAGCCTGTTGTGTACTTTTTCTCTGTATATTTACCCATATGGATATTGCCGTATTGTTTCCGTTTCCTGGGAAAGAAGAAACGAAACTCTAATAGCAAACAAGCAGGCCCTGGTGCATTTGTGTTCAGTTTAAATTAGTCTAACTAAAAAAATTAATTGATGTAAATATCAGGTTAAAGGTATATAATAAGTGACTACCAACTGCATCACAGAGTATTTAATGTTTTTGATGTGGTCAGAACCAACTGTCTTTAGCAGTATATCACAATGTACCATCAAAGTACAGTACAGCTTGTCATCACAGCCTAAATAATGGACCATATTTGCACCTAGGGCTGATCCAACATAGGGAGGCTTATTTATCAAAATCAGACTTTGTGAATTTCTCACCAATGCCCTTATTTAAAAAAAAACTTGTATCTCGAAAATCGACCAAAACCTTTAAAAAAAAACGTGAGTGCATCTTAATCAAATTTTACTCTTTATTGTCAGTACATCTACCAACTTTAAATAATATGAGAAACTAGAATTGACAAATATTGCCCAGGACAACTCCCACTGACTCATATAATTCCAATAACTTATTAACTAACTCATTACCTCCATATAATTCCCACCTCCCCACTAACTCACCAGATTTTAGATGCCACATTTTTACATTTGAGGTTTTTGTGCTTAACAGATTATGTGAGTTCTAGCACAGGTAAAACCAAAATTTGAACATTAATGGTAAATGAGACCTCATTGTAACACTCTTTCTCATAGTCTATGTTAGCACTGCTGCCATGTAGGGTTGAGGTTGAGAACTGAGGGTTTTATGGGCTTCTCTTCAAGCTCCAAATACATACAGGCATGTTAATTGCCTACTGATAAAAAGGATCCGTGTGTGTGTGTGTGTATGTGTGTGTGTGTGTGTGTGTGTGTGTGTGTGTGTGTGTGTGTGTGTGTGTGTGTGTGTGTGTGTGTGTGTGTGTGTGTGTGTGTGTGTGTGTGTGTGTGTGTGTGTGTGTGTGTGTGTGTGTGTGTGTGTGTGTGTGTGTGTGTGTGTGTGTGTGTGTGTGTGTGTGTGTGTGTGTGTGTGTGTGTGTGTGAAAAAAGTTGCACAAAAGTTGGGCTGTTACGTTAAAAATAAATGAATGTAAAATGGATGAGGGTGCTATTCTAAGCACTTTTGCAATGTACATTAATTATTTGTTTTTTTTATACCAAGATATTAAGGGATACAAGTACTGTTAATATGAAAGAATTTTGTTACAACAGCGCCACCTGCTGGTCATTTTCTGACCAGTCTGACCACCAAGTAGTCAAGGAAGTTGTCATGAGAAAGAAAGAGGATGTTCTTCTGCTTAGGAAAGATTTGAGAAAGGTTTCTAATTGTTTTCCTAAGCAGAAGAACATCAGAGCAGTCTATTTCTTTCTCCTGACAACTTCCTTGACTACTTGGTGGTCAGACTGGTGGGACACTGACCAGCAGGTGGCGTTGTTGTAACAAAATTGCTGAAATTTCAAACTGGAGAGCTGCAAATTAAAAAGCTAGATAACTCTAAAACCACAAAGAATAAAATATGCAAAAATAATTGTCTTGGAATATTACTTTGTACGTTAATGTAAAGGTGAACAACTCCTTTAAGGCCACACACACAAAGACACATAGGAAAGAGAACAAAGTATGATCCAGATACAATACACCAGGACTTTAAGAATATGGAAAGCAGAGCAAAGGGCAAAAGTTCTAAACAAACAGTCAAAACTACAGTAAATGACAATGACAGAGATCAGTGGCGCAGAACTTTTAACGTAACAAACATTCTTCCAAAAGAGAGCTGGTATATAGATTCAGGAGCAACAAGTCACATGACAAACGACAGATACATCTTTAGAGAATTTGATCCAAATAACAAAGAAACTGTTTATGTTGCAAGGGATTGCGCATGGACTTCTTATATGTCACAATGCTACGGACGCAGATTGTCTATATCAATGAAGGATTTGCTGTATGTTCCTTACTTTTAACCGTGAGGCAGTTGGGATCCAAAGGACTCATCACAAAATTCCAAGGTGACAAATGCACTATATAGAATGGAGAAAAGGTAGTAGCAACAGCCAGAGTGGACAAGCTTCTATATCTAGTGATGGGCCAATTAGTTTGTCAGGTACAAATTTATACACAGTTATATGTGTGGTCCTATGAGAGCGCCCACACCAGGAGGTAACAGACACATAGTGGAAAAAAATTCACTAAAGGGCGAGCCAGAAAACAATCCGCCACACTTGTGCCACTTCGCCAGACGAAGTTTCGCTAGTGTTAATTTGTCAGCCCAACTATTTCATAGTGATCTTTCGCTAGTGTTTATTTCTGCCTAGCGAAACTTCCCGCTTTGAATAGGGCGGGTACATATAGGTCATACATATGTCTTTATTAGAGATATTGGTGCAAATGCTTGAATTGGCCACTTATTATTACACATGTCCAAGGAAGCAAAATAAAGACAAAAGAGATCCTCTAATGCCTGTAATGAAGACTAACCCTGGTGGTCTAGTGGTGCGGTGGGGACGCCCGCCACGCCACTCCTCTTCTCCTGTGCGCGGCGCACACTTCCGTGATTTGTAGGCGCATGCGCGCTGGCGTGATGACATCAGCGCGCAATGTCGCGAAATTTAAAATTATTAAAGGGACATTCCTACTGTTTCTCACTGCCCCTGATAGGATTTGTTTCCTGGTGGTTTCCTGAGCCTTGTGCTAGTACCTGTTTTGCCTGAATTCTGTTCTGAACTTCTGTGTTTGACCCAGCCTGGCTTTTGACTTCTCTGACCTCTGAAAACCTGACCCTTGCCTGAAACTTTGATTCCGCCTGTCCCTCCTGATTGACTTCCTGGTTTGACTCCTGCCTGTTGTTTGATTCCGATTCTGCCTCATCTCATCTGATTGATTACCCAGTTTTGACCCTTGCCTGCCTGACGATCCTTGCTATCTACCTGCCTCGATCCTGCCTGTCTGATCACAAATTTGCCTATTCCTGCTTGTACCGTGACCTTTGGCCTTAAAGACCCCATCTACAGTCGTGCCCCTCTGCCTATCCAGAACCCTCATCTTGCACCTCTCGTTTAAGTCCAGGTGGCATCCAAGTAAGCCGAGGGCTCCTCCCGAGTCCCAAAGGTGGTCACTGGTGAAGCACGAGCTGAGACCAGGGTGCCTGGTGTTTGTTCTGGTGTTGGGTGCTGACTGTGACAATGCCCTAGACATGAGCCCAGCCTAAAACAAATGTGCCATGCTCCTCAAATGGTTAAACAAAATTGTTAAAACAAAAATTTTGAAGGCAATCCTGCTTTAAAAAAATGAAGAAACGCCAGTATTTTTTACAACGTTTCCTGTATACAGGATATGATGTCACTGACATAAGATTGAGGACGATGTAGCTTCATCTTATCATTTCGGCAGGTCTAAGGGGTGAAGGAAACTCTGTCGAGAGAGGTAACGTCCTGTAAAATTTGCACTTTAGTGAATTTGTGGAGTAACAATCGTCTGCCTGAGCGAAAATTCGCCTGGTGATAGGGCGCAAAACTGCACTAGTGACGGTGTCTTTCACTAGCGAATTGTTGTCTTTACCTGTTAGTAAATTGGCAATGTCCCTGCTGATGAGATTTCTGGCAAATTTTCACTAGAGACTTCGCCTATATATTAAATCTGCCCCAATGACTTTTACAAATGACCACTCAAGATACACAATCGCATATCTAATGAAAAACAAATCAGAAGTGTTTGAGAAACTACAGGATTATTTGACAAAGGTAAGTAACAAATTTCAGAGAAAACCACTTGTGTTTAGCAGTGAAAATGGAGGTGATTCACAAGACACAAAGTAGAGAAATTCTTAAAAAAAACTTGGGATAGAGCATCAGAAGTCAATTCCATATTCACCAGAAGAGAATGTGGTAGCTCAAAGGAAAACTAGAAACCTAAAAGAAATGATCACAGTAATATAAAAAAAATATTGGGGTGAAGCAACAATGACAGTTACTTATCTACAAAACAGATTGTATTCCAAAACTGTCATGAAAACATCATATGAACTCTGGCATGGGGAAAAACCAGGTGTGAAACACAACAGAGTTTTTGGGTGCAAAGCATTTGTTTAGGTTATTTTATGTGACATTATCATCTGTGCCCACAAAAGAATTAGAAAGGTTTTCAGTGCCTCCTTCTTTAGGTGCAGGAATACAGTACAATCTTGGTTACTGATGTGACAATGATGAGTACGGAAGAGCACTGGGGCCAGCAAAAAAAAAAAAAATTATGGTGAATTATGACTTTTAAAAGTCATAATTATGACTTTAAATCTCATAATTATGACTTTAAAAAGTCGAAATTATGACTTTTAACTCATAATTATGACTTTAAAAAGTCGAAACTATGACTTTAAATCTCATAATTATGACTTTAAAAAGTCGAAATTATGACTTTAAATCTCATAATTACGGAAGTACGGAAGAGTACGGAAGAGCACTTGGGCCAGCAAAAAAAATAAATAAATAAATTATGGTGAATTATGACTTTTAAAAGTCATAATTATGAGATTAAAAGTCATAATTTCGACTTTTTAAAGTCACAATTATGAGATTTAAAGTCATAATTATGAGATTTAAAAGTCATAATTATGAGATTAAAAGTCATAATTTTGACTTTTTAAAATCATAATTATCAGAATAAAAATCATCCACAACACACTTTACGAAGCATTCCAAACAGCCAAAAACTAAAGCTGTGATTCAGTTTCCTCACTGAATGGATGGCCAGAATCTATAAGGCTAATCCTTGCTGAGACAGACCATTTACTGAACATAAGACCAATTCTTTGCTAATTCTGCTAAAGTGACCTTATAAATAACCATAACAGTTTGACACCAGCTTCAAGGTGTTTGGCAGGTAAAACAAGGGGTTAATATGTAATAAAAGTTTGTGCCAGGTCTAGTAACCCATAGCAACAATGAGTGCATACTTATTGATTACCTGTTTTAATTCAAATTGGTTTAGTATTAGACTGGGCTCAAACTTTGTGATTCTTTACCCCAAAAGTCACTGGAAGCAAATGTATTATCTACATTAATGTATGTCTATTCATTACTCTTTAGGATGAAATTATGTATTCACAGCTGGATTTACGTCACTTTCCTGACAGCACAAATGAAACAGCAGAAAGGCCAAGAGATGAGCAAGATCTTCGAGGTCCATATAATAAGTTATTCATAGACTACATATTCTCCCACTTGTGGTTTACCTCATACCAGATCCAAGAAATTAAGTTATTTTATAAACAATTTACATCTCAGTTTTGAATTCACCCATTGTTATAACAACATGTGTACTGGTTTTACCTTAACGGGATTCTGTCATGATTTTCATTATATCGTTTTTATACCTAAATTACAGTGTACATTGCAGATAATTCACTCTACCACATAAAATGTAATTCCTGAACCAGCAAGTGTATTTTTTTTAGTTGTAAAATTGGTGCATTGGCAGCCATCTCCTCTCTCTTCTGGGAGGCTATTGTTTCATCCCAAGGCAATAATCAAAGCCAGAATCACTACTATGCTCTGCTGCTCTTCACTTGAGATCAGCACTATGTCATTAGATCCACCACTGAGTATTAGGCTGCCTCTAGCTCTACCTCTCTCAGTCGGCCGGCTCCCTTCCCCCGCTCAGTCAGCTGATTGTATATGGGTGTTTGTGCTAACCACACTTGCTTTTTAGGCAAAGTTTTACAGGGCACCTTTGTTCTTGCTGTGTGATTCTATGTAGAAGGAGTGGGGGACTCTACCAAGTAAATATTTCCCTTACTAACCTAAAGGCATACTAATCTGGATAAAATGATTCTGATCTGATCCCAGGAATGTGAGTAATTTCTTTAAAACCACATACGAGCACTCCAAGCTGTACGGAGACAAATTGTGATATATTGTATTGATGTGGCTTCTGTACCCCTTGTATTACAGCAGAGATGTAGGAGACTGTTTATAGAAGCTGGCACAGCTCTAAACCTTCCCTTCTCACATCTGTGTTTAGAATTCTGATAGGGATTCAGTATAAAGTCAGACAACTGTTAACCTTAGGAGTTTATATGCTCTATATGTTTCAGTTATATGCCGGCCAGATCCCTCTGTGCTTCCAGTTTGCTCCCTCCTCTGTCAGTCGGGCCGGCCGGCTCCCTCCTCTACGTAGTTCTCACAGTTAGGCCCGGACACAAGTGGGGGGGGGTGTCAGGCCGGGTTGCCTAGGGCGCTTGGCTGGCCTGGCCCGGCCCGGCCCTGTAGTCTGGCAAGGTCCTACCACTGCTGGGACGAATAAAACGTAAAATACATTATCATATATCCACTATTTTTGATCCATGCAAACTCTTTCATTATTATGCTGTATAATAGTACCGAAACTACAATATAATATATTAATATATAATATTAGAACATAAAGAGAAACTGATATTTCACAAAATATGCTCAGAAGATGAGGACATGAACTGCTTTTTCCCCTGACATCACATCCCTGTCTTTCATCCCCCCCCCCCGGCTTTTCCCTGCCTTAACTCATTCCTTCTCACCCAATCACAGCAACATCTGATTCTATTCTGTACCACTTGCTGGTCGGTTTCCAACCACCAAGTAGTCAAGGAAGTTGTCAGGTGAAAGAAAGAGGCTGCTCTGATGTTCTTCTGCTTAGGAAAGGTTTGAGAAAGGTTTCTAATGCAGACGAAAATCAGAGCAGCCTCTTTCTTTCTCCTGACAACTTCCTTGACCACTTTATGGTCAGACTGGTGGGAAACTGATCAGTAGGTTGTGCTGTTATAACAAAATTAATTCATATAAACTACATGTATCCCTTCATATCATGGAACTAAAAAAATAAATAAATAATGAATTTACATTGCAAAAATTCTTAAAAATGTTTTTTGTGTGTAGTTATTCTGAAGTGCTCTTGTTTTCTCCACTTTTGGGGTCTATTACTAGGTGAAAATGAGACACTATACTCTGAAAGTCCGAATGTTTTGATGTCTAAAGGTCAAATTCAAAGTGAGGATTAATAAATTGATATTAAACCCAAGGTCTGCAGTGGGTTCTAGGCCCAGCGGAGCCCAGTGGATTACCTATAATCAATCCTGAGAGCTTGTGGGAAGATTCATATGGCAAAACTTTAAAAGAAATTCCAAAAACGAATCCCAAAACCCTGAAGAAAAAAAGGAGAAATACTAGCAAACAGAAAGAGAAAAAAGTTCCCTAATGTGACTCACATTTACTGTAAATAAAAGTTAGAGATAAGGGTCAGCTATAGTAATATAGCAAATCAGTTATATCAATATAAATAACAATTGAACAATTAAACAATTGTTGTTATTACAACTGCACCAGCTGCTGCTCAGTTTCCAACCACTTTAAGGAAAATGTCAGGAGAAAGAAAGAGACTACTCTGATGTTCTTCTGCTTAGGAAAGTTTTGAGAAAGGTTTCTAATTGTTTTCCCTAAGCAGAAGAACATCAGAGCAGTATTGCCGATCGTACGATTTTCAATGGGAGACTGTCACCAGCTTGGTCGGATATAAACTTTCCAACGATTGCTGTCAGGGGCAGAACATCGGCTGATCTATTCTCTACTTCTTTATTTGGTCTGAATGGTTAGTGGCAGGTCAGGAGATGAGGACATACGATCGTTCGTCTGATATTGAGGTAAATCTTTGCGTCTATGGCCAGTTTTACTAACCGAACTAATGATATCAATAACATGGACTCTCCCATAACCCAGTGTAGGCCAAGGCCTGACCAGCTTCACTCAGTCCATATTTCATTTATGTTATGAAGATATGGTTTCAGAGGCCTTACCTTCTTATTCTTCTTATTTTTTTTCTTCTTCTTTTTGCTTTGAAAAAGATTATGGATTGCTTCAGGCATCTCCACTTGTTGTGTGGCTTTAGCTACTTTCTTCGTGATCAGTGGTTTTCTGATCTTTTTCCCCCCTGCTTCAGGGGTTTTCACTTGTGATGTAGGTAAATTGTTGTTTAATGGTTCCTTCAATGAGAACAATTCAGTATGGCAAATCAGTTATATCAATATAAATAACAATTAAACAATTAAACAATTGTTGTTATTACAACTGCACCAGCTGCTGCTCAGTTTCCAACCACTTCAAGGAAATTGTCAGAAGAAAGAAAGAGACTGCTCTGATGTTCTTCTGCTTAGGAAAGTTTTGAGAAAGGTTTCTAATTGTTTTCCTAAGCAGAAGAACATCAGAGCAGTCTCTTTTTTTCTCATGCCAACTTCCTTGACTACTTGGTGTTCATAATGGTCAGAAAATGACCAGCAGGTGGAGCTGTTGTAACAAAATTAATTCATATAAACTACATGTATCCCTTCATATCATGGAATTTAAAAAATAAATAAATAATGAATATACATTGCAAAAGTTCTAAGAATTTGTTGTTTAGTTATATTGAAATGCTCTTGGATTCACCACTTTTTGGGTTTATTACTAGGTGCAAATGAGGCACTATACTCTGAAAGTCTGAATTTTTTTAATGTCTATGGCTATTTCAGCTTCTATTTTTCAAATATCTGACATTATAACAGCAGCAAACTAAGTAGAACTATAAAGATAAAAGCCTTTGATTATGCTGACCTTATTTATTTTTTATAAAAAAGATTAAATAATTTCCCGACATGTGATGAATGGCAAAAACTTTGCCCAGATATAGTTACCCATATAAACGAATACGATTGTTTGCTTTTAATCAGGAGTAAATTGCTACTTGCTGATTGGTTGCTATAGGTGAATAGACCTTCAGTAAACTGTGTGCCTTTAATTACATAACCCCATGAGCTTGTAGAACAAAACCATATTTAGTTTAAAAACACAAAAATGCAGACTGATTGTATATTGTTTTTACAATACAGTTATGGGACCCATTATTCAGAATGCTCTAGACCTGTGGATTAGTGACGGGTGAATAAATTCGGCAGGCGGGCAATTTGTGGTGAATTTACGCGTTTCATCACCATCGAAAAAATTCAGGAAACTGACGTGAAACTTCACCCGTGAAAAATCTGACGCATCGAAAAAAATTTGGGTGCACTGCACAATAGTCACGTGCATAAACATTGTCGCTCATCAAAATTATCCGGATGTCCATTTACTTTAATGCATTTGGCCAAAAAGGCGTGCGTATAACAATTGCTGCGGATGTCGAAATTGAAGTGGGTCAAAATTATTTTGACGCCCTTTGACTATTTTGACGCCCTTTGCATTTTGCGAATCTTTCGCGGTTTCACGAATTTCGCAGGAAATTCCCAAATTTTCCGGCAAAGCGAAACAGGACAAATTCACCCATCACTACTGGGCATTACCAGATAATGGATCTTTCTGAAATTAAGATCTTCACACCTTAAGTTTACTAGAGAATCATGTTAACAAATAAACGCAATCGGCTGGTTTTGCTTCGAATAAGGATTAATTATATCTTAGTTGGGATCAAGTACAAGCTACTGATTTATTATTACAGAGAAAAAGGAAATCATTTTTAAAAAGTTTAGATTTTTGGGCAAAAATGGGAGATGGACTTTCCGTAATTCAGAGCTTTCTGGATAACTGTTTTCAGGAAAATAGAATACAACCAGGGTCGAACTGGCCCGGAGGGACACCGGGAAAAAACATGGTGGGCCCCGATCTTCACGGGTCCCACCGGGCCAGATCCCCTCCCCAGATATTCAAATTCTGCAAAAAAACAGCAGTCCAGGTGGGACCCGTGCCCCCAGTCTGACCCTAAATACTACTGTCTATATCAATGTTAACTTTAAGAACTGTAACCCCCTGAGAACTCCACTGGCACCCAGGCATGGCACAGTAATGCAATTTCCATTCAGAACAGGCTCCGCTAAAATGTAACAATGTATAACAGATAAGATAACTAGGCCCTTTGTAGGTCACTATCTCTTTAAGCAGAAATAATTGAATAGAGATTCATAAATGTTCAGCACAAAAAGAACATAAACATAGAAAATTATGGCATAAAATAATTAGCAGAAATATTTACTTGCAGATAACATCCCATTGGCTCATCTAGTCAGACAGGGCCACGTTTTGCCCAACTGCATAGACGCCATTCGTGGCAATGCCGTGGTTGTTGTCACAATTTCAAAACAATGATTTCAAACTTATTTAAAGGAGATTTCTCACTTCTTAAAAGGAAACATATATAATTTCAATAGAACCTTTCAGAAGGATTATGTAAAACACACAGGAGTCAGAGACACAGCTATATATTCCAAGCAATAGAAATTAGAAAACTGTTGGTTGTATGTGCCTGATGTGTAATGTCCTACAGCGGCTGAAGATAAAGCTTTTCATTCAACAGGTTTCATATTTGCCCTGACTGGGATCCTTCTGCTATTTCTTGTGCTCTTGGTTGGATTATATCTTAATAAAAATAAAGCTGTTTATTAGTTAATGTTCATCTGCCAATAAAAAAAAATGTTATGATATTGTCATTATTCTGAACCAAATAATAATACATATTATTAATAATAATAATAATAATTTATATTAATTAATAATAATAATTATGGTTTGGATAGTTATAGTATATTGACCACTTTGGTACGCAGGCAGCAAGTCACTGATTTTAGAGAGTCTAAATAGTGATTGTCTAATAGTTCAGTGCAACTTTTATTAAGAACTTTTTAACACTGGGAACATGGCCTCCTATGAGCCTATGAGTAAGTGCCCCAATAGGCACGAAACGCGTTAGGTTTTTATGCCCTAATAAAATTTTCTAATTTTTTAACTAACTGCTTCTTTATTATTGGAGGTCCTCACTCTGTTTTGGAGTTAGGCAGCACTCAATCCAAGAGGGGTGGGTGGGTGAAGGCACCCACTAAATTACATGTCATTTTTGATCTGGCGCCCAGTACACTGAGCAGCATTCCCCAGAACACAAGTGCTTGGTAAATCAACACTAAACAAAATACTAAAATCACAGCCACAAATTTATCTTATTTACTATTTTGACTTGGAAAAAAAATCAGATCACGAAAAGTGAGACTTTTTCAGAGTGTTGCGCATCAAACTGACAAATTGGATCGAGGAAAAACCCGAAAAGTAAGACTTTTTTAGATTGTTGCATGACAAACTCGCATTTATCGCATTTGACGCCTGAAATGCTCAGATTCTCAGATTGTAGTCTGAAACACAGTGCAGACCACAATATACATGAACCCGGCAGGTTTGAGATGGAGTAATTTATGATTTGGACTTTTGGACCTAATATAGTATAATACTAGTGATGGGCGAATTTATTCGCCAGGCGCAAATTCGCGGCGAATTTGCGCGATTCGCCGCCAGCGAAACGCCCGCGGAAATTCGCGTCAAAAATTTGCCGGCACCCAAAAATTTTTCAGCAAAGCGAAA
Source organism: Xenopus laevis (assembly GCF_017654675.1). Classification (NCBI taxonomy): domain Eukaryota; kingdom Metazoa; phylum Chordata; class Amphibia; order Anura; family Pipidae; genus Xenopus; species Xenopus laevis. Next base: position 120,787,282 of record NC_054385.1, on the reverse strand, counting down.
CGGCGCAAATTCGCCCATCACTATATAATACATTTTGAAAAATGTAAGGTTTTTTTCCAACAAAATTTTCAAGATAACACAACTCGGCCAGCGGGAAACAGGGAAAAAATGGGAAAAACCCGGTGGGCCCTGGCTCTTGTGGACCCCGCCGGGCCTGACCCGCTCCCTGGATCATCACATGTGTGCAAAAATGCGTGGCAGAGGGCAGGGGTCTGGAGGGGGGCCTGGGACAGCAGTACCGGTGGGCCCCGGGCCCCCCCAGTCTGACCCTGCTTTTGCCCTTGAGCCCCTCAAATCATTTAATTCTTTACATATGTTTTGTCAGAGACAGTTGAAATTCAGAAGGCCACAGTGGTATCATAACAAGTGAAGCAGTAACAGTTAAAGTGGAATCTGTAATTTCTCTTAAGTACAGGGGGAAGTGCCTAGATGTTTGGTGGCACCTCTCTCACACCACAGAAGGAGTGTCTAATAAAGTGTCTAAAGGATGATCTTGTATCTAGCAAGTGGAAGCAGAATACTGCCGACATCAAGCAGAAGAATATGTTTAACTGCACCCCACAGATAAAACTTCTATGTTTAATCCAACTTTTAAAAGGTAAGAAAAAATAAAGATCGATAGACAGACAGATAGATAGATAGATAGATAGATAGATAGATAGATAGATAGATGGTCGATAGACGATAGATAGACAGACAGATATAGATAGATAGATAGATAGATAGATAGATAGATAGATAGATAGATAGATAGATAGATGATAGATAGATGATAGATAGATAGATAGATAGATAGATAGATAGATAGATAGATAGATAGATAGATGAAAGCTAGAAAGCTAGAATGATAGATAGATAGATAGATAGATAGAAAGATAGATAGATGATAGATGATAGATGATAGATAGATAGATAGATTATAGATAGAAAGATGAAAGCTAGAAAGCTAGAATGATAGATAGATAGATAGATAGATAGATAGATAGATAGATAGATAGATAGATAGATAGATAAAAGATAGAAAGATAGATAGATAGATAGATGACAATTAAAAAGATAGATGATTGATGACAGATAGATAGATAGATAGATAGATAGATAGATAGATAGATAGATAGATAGATAGATAGATAGATAGATTATAGATAGATAGATAGATAGATAGATAAAAGATAGAAAGATAGATAGATAGATAGATAGATAGATAGATAGATAGATAGATAGATAGATAGATGAAAGATAGAAAGATAGAACGATAGATAGATAGATAGATAGATAGATAGATAGATTATAGATAGATAGATAGATTATAGATAGATAGATAGATGAAAGATAGAAAGATAGAACGATAGATAGATAGATAGATAGATAGATAGATAGATAGATAGATAGATGAAAGCTAGAAAGCTAGAATGATAGATAGATAGATTATAGATAGATAGATAGATAGATAGATAGATAGATAGATGAAAGATAGAACAATAGATAGATAGAAAGAAAGATAGATAGATAGATAGATAGATAGATGATAGATAGATAGATAGATAGATAGATAGATAGATAGATAGATAGATAGATAGATAGATGAAATATAAAAAGATAGATGATCGATGATAGATAGATAGATAGATAGAGTCAGATAGATGGATAGAGATATATAGATTATAGATAGATTGTTGGAAGTTAAATACAGTATATGAACATTTTAACTGAAATTGTAATATTTCACTAAAATACTGCAGTACTGTTATAATGTTACAGACCAGTTATATTTTTTCTGACATAAATTGATGTTAAATGACACATTAGTTTAGGGAAATAAGAAATTACATTTGATGACATTTTTATTTCAATCCATTGAGTGATACCAGTGTCTGTAACAAGGAAACAAGCCAATGCTTTATAGGGAGAAATTCATCATAAATGTTTTAATCATGTGAAGCCAGACCTTACATACATGAATGCTGAACTTTTGCAAATCAAGGAAGCTCCACGAATGGCTCAATTGTAATTATTTATTTAGTATGTGTAGATTATATATTGTAACTTTATCAAAGATAGTTTTTTCACTCCTGGTTTTCACGACTGGTAAAATACTGATACATTCCAAACACAAACAAATAGGAGCTGAAATGTGTCCGTTCTGTCGAGAAGCTCCTTCCTTATCTCTTATAATGATCAACATGTGTTTGTTATCTCTATGCACTTATCTGTTATTGTGACATGTGCTGGCACTTTATAAAGGTATGTTAATTCTAATACTATGGGTGAAATGTAATAAAATTCACAAAGAGAACAAATTTGTTTTATTACATACACAGCACATCTCAAACTATAACATTTGCAGACACTCTCCTACTGTCATGTGCGGAGGAAAATGTTCATGAAGGCAAAATTGTTCACTTTGCAAACATTTATTCATATTGTGAATGGATTATGAACGATTTTTGTGTTAGCAACCAATATTACATTCCCCCATATATATATTATGCCTTTTCAAAAGTATGTAGACCCTTGACTGAGTCTCTCTTTTTTTTTTTTAATTACTGCTCAGTTAGTTTGTTTACTGTGATAGAGAAACACAAAATTATTTCATAGTTTAATGATAAATAAAAATCTTATGAAAGTATACGTTGTTCAGTCCCTATCGGTTAATATTATGTAGAGTCAGCTTTTGGAGATGCAACATCTTAAAATATCTTTATAAGTTGTGTCTTTGCACAGACCTTAATGTTCAAATAGTTGGACACTAGTGACGGGCAAATTTGTGCCATTTTGCTTCGCCACGAATTTCGTGAATTTCCCGCGAAATGACAAAACATTCGGGAAACCGCGATTTTGATGCCGGTGACAATTCGCCTGCATCATAATGAGTGCCAGCGTCAAAGTTGCCGCCAGCACCCATTAAAGTCAATGGGCATCAGTTATCGTTACCGTCATCAAACCCGTCGCCGGCTTCGAAAACCCGTTGACGCCAGCGTTGGAACGTTCCGACGCTGCAAATATTCACCAGGTAATTATTGCAGCAAATTCGTGAAACACGGAAATTCGCTGCAAATTCGAGTCTGGCGAATAATTTCGCCCATCAATATTGGACACATTCTTTGTTGGAAGTCATTGCAGGATTGGCCGTATGTTTGCCATTATTGTTCTCATAATAAAAATATTTTGTCCAAAACAGGTTATTTCTGTATTTTAGACCATGCAGTCTTCCTTCTTTTTTATCAAGATTATTCCCAGACGATAACAGTAGTCCTAAAGGTTGATGCTACCAGTGTTACACTTCATTGTAGGTCTGGGTCAACCATATCAAGATCTCTGCATAACAATCATGATGGAAAAGCAATTATTTTTAAAAAGACACATAACTTTTTAAAAATAAATAAAAAGAGAAAGAAAGAAAGTTTTTTGCCAAAGTTTTATGTTTGTTGTTGTTATTATTATTATTATGATTATTATTATATCCTCTTGTACTGAAGATGAAGGCATTGTACTCTACATGATGTACCCTGGCTGGTACATGTTTCCCCAAGGAAGAAATCTGCCCCAGGCTAATATTATGCAATTTTATAACTTTGTTGTGCTTAACAAATTGCTATCTCCCTTTAAATATAAATTTCTTTGACATTTAAGCTAAAGCAGTTCACTCCAAAAATGGAAAACCCATATACAGCAATACAGGTATACGGCAACAGATGTTTGAAGAGATAGCAACATCATTCTGGATTTTCTTTTCCCTATGGGTCAACTGTACAGGTATGGGATCTATTATCTGTAAACCCATTATCCAGAAAGCTCTAAATTGCAGAATGGTGTCTCCCATAGACTCCATTTTATCCAAATAATCCACATTTTTTATAAAGTTTTCCTTTTTCCCTGTAATAATAAAACAGGACCTTGTACTTAATCCAAACTAAGATATAATTAATCCTTATTGGAAGCAACACCATCTTATTGGGTTTATTTAATGTTTACATGATTTTCTAGTAAACTTAAGGTATGGAGATCCAAATTACAGAAAAATCTGTCATCTGGAAAAACTCAGGTTCCGAGCATTCTGCATAACAGGTCCCATACATGTATATCAGACAAGAACTTATTGTAGTTAGATAAATATATAAAGGTTTGCTGAAATGTGATGAGTATAGCCAATGACAGGCTGCTAATTTATATGATAGTGTTATATGTACAGACCTGTAACTGACTATGGATTCAGAAGTATACCACAAATATAATGTAAAAATTGCTCAGTTCCCCTTTCTTTCAGCGCCCCCCTACTTTTCTTTCTAAATAGAATAATAAATTACAAAAAGCTCTTGCAAAATATTTTAAATGTTAAAGGACACCTATCACACCCAAAATCAAACACATACAGTATTAACAATCTGACCAGTACAACAGAAACACGTTTAATCAAACTACATATATAGTTTTTTGAAAAAAGCTGCAGGTTTTAAAAAATCCCTTACTTTGTCAAATGGGTTCTTTCACTGAGGGAGGCCATACTGAGACTATAACAGAGACTATAATATGCAAATTTAAGGAGCATGCTCAGATTGTAACACTGCTTTGAGTATTCTACCCAGAATGCCTTGTTTTAATAAACTCCTCCACTAGAAGTATCAGGATATTTCCCTATCTTGTCCCCTGCTGGTGATGTCATTATGCAAATGAAGGGCACACACTAACTTCCAGCAGGTGGCAGCACTACTGAACAGCAGCTAACACACAGGTTTGGCTGAAAAAATAGCTTAGAAGGGTTGATAAGCAAGCAAGGAATTTCAACTGAGCATGTGCGAGATTTTAGAGCTGCAGTTGGCTGGGAAGATATAGGTAGGAGGAGCCAGTGAAATCCAAGATGGCTGCCTCAGCTAGAACTGCAGGGGAGATAGGGGAGATCTTGCAGAAGGAATAGTGAGCTGATCATTTACATTATACAAACAATTCTAACTGTTTTAAAAATCGGATTGCCCCTTGGGCAAGCAGGAGGTACAATATTGGAGCCGATGCCAAGAAGGTATAATAGGCAAGACAGTGTGAGGTTATTCTCTGTTAGAGATTAATGTGGGTGTGAAACACAGGAACAAGCCTGGGAAGCCTGAGCTCCACCAAGGAGAGTCAGTAAGAGTCATGGGTATGATATCCAGGATTAGGGGCCTGAGTGTGTAGTCCTAGGGGTATGTTCCACTCCAGAGCCCTGAAACCTTGGAGTGATATTTGCAATCTGATGATCCATTTTGCTGTTATTCACTTCTGCAGAATATTTGTGGGTTCATATCTTAAGAATTCTGCTACCTCATCTGTGTTGCTTCTAAGTGATTCATCTATTTACTTGCCAAATACAAAGTCAATGTTATTGTTAAGAACCACAGGAGCCCATTTATTATTACAGTTCAGCACAACCTACCTCCAACATACATGAAGGCTCACACCTGTATATTAATAGTCACATTTATACTTTGAATATTTAATTGTTAAAGTTAATCCCTGCTGTCCCTGAAGCAACTGCCTCCATTTAACTATAGACTTATATTAATGTCATACTAAGGGATAAATGCTTATATTATATTCTAATGCTCTTCTCTAGGTCACACCACTATCCCCTCCTCACTCAATGCTTGAGGGTTATGGTTATATCCTCAGGGCACTTTGAGATTTATCTGAGATTCTCCACTCATAGTAAGAAATAAGGGCACCCTGTAAAGATGACAGAGACAATTTGGTTGACAGTGGCAAATACGTATCTATCAGTTGCCTTGATGGATATGGTTCTTTGAATAGTTTAATCACAAGCAGCTTTGCCCCCACTAGTGTGCGACAGTTGCCCTACAAGGGACAGACACATTTAGGGGTCAAAAATATGGCGAGAAGATAGTATAAATGTCCTACAACTTGAATAACTTTAGTTTAGAAATATCTCATGACCTTGAAATATCAAAGACACTTCCCATATAGTATTGCATTTCTCTCTGCCTTTGAAATGAAAACATTGATTATAATATCAACATTTTGTGTAATCAGTAAGTCAGATAAGTCCTGATACAAACTGTGCATGATTAAATGAAGCAACAAACATTCTATTTTGCAGTATTGGAATCTCAGATGGTTCTACAGCAGCCTCAGGACATTGTGTTTGTTGATGTGGGAGGAACAGTGAGGATCTCCTGTGTGGCCAATCGAACCCTGGATACAGGAGGTGGAGTTTCCTGGTACAGAAGGACATTGAAAGTGGGAGAGGCGCCTGAGAGAATAGTGTTTTGCACAAATCAGTCTGACAGACATAAGTGCAAACTCTCATCTGATAAACATAAAACAGATCTGGAGATACACAATGTGCAGAGAAATGATTCAGGAGTATATTACTGTGCATCTAATTATGGGAGAATGATCTTTGCTAATGGAACAACTCTTATTGCTGGAGGTAAGTAGAGATGTCGCGAACTGTTCGCCGGCGAACTTGTTCGCGCGAACATCGGGTGTTCGCGCTCGCCGGAAGTTCGCGAACGTCGCGCGACGTTCGCCATTTTGGGTTCGCCATTGTTGGCGCTTTTTTTTGCCCTCTCACCCCAGACCAGCAGGTACATGGCAGCCAATCAGGAAGCTCTCCCCTGGACCACTCCCCTTCCCTATAAAAACCGAAGCCCTGCAGCGTTTTTTCACTCTGCCTGTGTGTGCTGAAGAGATAGTGTAGGGAGAGAGCTGCTGCCTGTTAGTGATTTCAGGGACAGTTGAAAGTTTGCTGGCTAGTAATCGTTTTGATACTGCTCTGTTATTGGAGGGACAGAAGTCTGCAGGGGTTTGAGGGACATTTAAGCTTAGGTAGCTTTGCTGGCTAGTAATCTACCTTCTACTGCAGTGCTCTGTATGTAGCTGCAGTGGGCAGCTGTCCTGCTTCTGATCTCATCTGCTGACTGCTGCAATAACAGTAGTCCTTGTAAGGACTGCTTTTATTTATTTTTTTGTTGTTTTACTACTACTACTACTACTACTACTACTATAAGAGCCCAGTGCTATTAGTCTAGCAGTGTTGGGGAGTGGGACTGGTGTGCTAATCTGCTGCTCCTAGTAGTTCAGCAGCACCAACTTTAATTTTTTTTTTTAATATTCATTTTTTTTTATTTTACTTTTTTTTATTTTACTACCGCTGTAGTAGTGTATAAGTTGACCTTTTAGGCATTATTTGCCCTGTAGGCATTATTTGCACACTGTTTTCTTCAACCCGCCATCGAGCTGTGTGACCTTGTTCACATTCTGTCTAAATATCCATAATATTACCGTCTCCAGAAAAAACACCGGAGTCACTTTTTTCAAGCAGCCATAATATATTTTACGTAATCCGTATCCACCGCTGTAGTAGTGTATACGTTGACCTTGTAGGCATTGTTTGCCCAGTTTTTTTGGCCACAGCCACTGAAGCACAGAGGCCAGAAAAAATATGCCATATAAATGCTGAAAATAGTCATTTTTTGCCATACGTTGACTCAACGTATATGGCAAAAAATGACTATTTTCAGCATTTATGTGGCATATTTTTTCTGGCAACTGTGCTTCAGTGGCTGCAACCAAAAAAACTGGGCAAACAATGTCTACAAGGTCAACGTATGGCGAAAAATTACTATTTTCAGCATTTATATGGCATATTTTTTCTGGCAACTGTGCTTCAGTGGCTGCGTCCAAAAAAACTGGGCAAACAATGTCTACAAGGTCAACGTATGGCGAAAAATGACTATTTTCAGCATTTATATGGCATATTTTTTCTGGCAACTGTGCTTCAGTGGCTGCGTCCAAAAAAACTGGGCAAACAATGCCTACAAGGTCAACGTATGGCAGTTGTTTAAAGAGAACAGTAGATTACTAGCCAGCAAAGCTACCTAAGCTAAAATGTCCCTCAAATCCCTGCAGACTTCTGTCCCTCCAATACAGAGCAGTATCAAGCAGATTACTAGCCAGCAAACTTACTATCATCTGTCCCTGAAATCACTAACAGCTCTCCCCCTACACTATCTCTTCCAAGCACACACAGGCAGATTTTTCAGATACATTTTTGCCCTTGATCCCCCTCTGGCATGCCACTGTCCAGGTCGTTGCACCCTTTAAACAACTTTAAAATCATTTTTCTGGCCAGAAATGTCTTTTCTAGATGTTAAAGTTCGCCTTCCCATTGAAGTCTATGGGGTTCGCGAACCGTTCGCGAACCGCTCGCATTTTTGCGCAAGTTCGCGAATATGTTCGCGAACTTTTTTTCCGACGTTCGCTACATCCCTAGAGGTAAGACTCATTTTACTTGTGCTTCAATATGAATTGTTGTTGTTGATATGCAGTTTTCATTTCTTTTTTTTTCTTTTTAGACAGTTCCACATCCGATAGTTCAGTTCACCTACTGGGACCTTCCCATGTCCTTTTACCCAAAAAATCAGTCCAGTTGGTCTGTGTCATACAAGAGGCTCAGCACATGGTCCATGTAGTTTGGAACATCTCTGGGACTAAACACTCAGGGAGAATGATTGCTATGGAACATACTGGTGGGACCTGGACATTTCTTAACTACATCACAGTTCCCCAAGACAAATGGAACCAAGGGGAGGATTTGATTTGCAACGTTTGGTTTAATTCCACTTCAATCAGTGTGCCAAGAAAAATAACTGGAAACGGTAGTAATGAAATCCTATCGGTTTACTAACCATTCTTTATTATATTATTAAAATTCCTCCTTGTGTTCATCTAATAATAAATATAGTACTAATTTATTTTTTACTTCCATTTTCTTTAGCTATTGCTAATTTAGTTTAAGCCTTGCTTAAGCTACCGTTGCCTTGTAGGTGTTGCATGGCAATATCACCATCTAAACTCCCCCTTTTGTGTTGGAGAATAGTGATGGACTAATCTGTCCTGTTTTGCTTTTCTGAAAATCCATGAAACGGCAAGAATTTGCAACAACCATTAAAGTCAATTGGTGTTTTTTGTGCAACTTTTTATAAACTCTGCACCTTTGTTTTAAATACATAGGGGTGAAGTGACTAACCCCGGTTGAAAATTTGCCAGCGTGATGTCATTTCGGGACTTTGCCGATTTACTAACGGGTGCTGGCGTAAATTCGTAAACGAAGGAGATAGACTCTAGTGCTACTGCGCACTCTAACATCAGGCGAATTTTCGCTCTGGCGAATGGACCTTACTACGCAAATTCACTAAGATGTGGATTTTACTGAATATTACCTCTTGCGCCAGACTTGCCTTCACCACCTTCACCACCTCAGACAAGGCGAAGTGCAATAGAGTAGATAGCAGTTCCTCAAAAAAAAAAATTTCTGTCCCAAAAAACGCTGGCGACTTTTCAGTCTTTCAGGGTGAAAGGCTGCAAAAGATCGTAAATTTTTTTTTAGGGTACCAGGCTTCCCCCTACATTCCCTAACATATGGCACATAATCTATGCACTGGGCTCATGTGTAGGGCAATATAACAACTCTATTTCCTTGTATTAAGGTTCCCTGGGCTTGTGTAGTATAATGTTTTAGCTACAACATAGACATCCATTGAAATTCCACTTCCCGCCTTATGTGAGTGAAGCCCCATAAACATTTATGGGCGTTTTTTTTTTTTGGCTGCAAAACCTTGCAAAAAATGTTGTCCATCACTATTGGAGAGGATTCCTAATGAATTCATTCCTTACTCTCTTTATTTAATGTAGGAATCTGTTGCCTAAACCAGGAAACTATGTAGCAGAAGTTTTCCTTGTACTCCACATTGTGTCAGCATAAATAAAACACTGAAACATATCTCGTAGGTGTTATAAAGGTTACAATTTAAGGTACATGGGTATGGTATTCAAAACTATCCATAATCTAGAAAATGCAATGTTTTCCTTGTTCTGCTTCTGTTTCCTGAAAGTTTCCAGAGCACATGGCCAATATGCCAGTAAGTGTTCCTTCTATATCAGATCTGTGCTGACGGGAGTTATCCTGCTGCTGTTGGCTCTGGCTGTACATCTCTCCTGGACGTGTCCTTGATCAGGTAATAGGGAAATCTATAGTGATGTGCCTGTTTGAGACTCTTTCATCCTAATTTAAAATGTAGTACCCAATGGAAATACAGCAAATTGGCAATAAGTGTATTATTATTGCTGCAATCATGTGTAAAGTACCAACGTATTCTGCAGTACTGAGCTTAAAGTAGAAGCAAACCCAAAAGTTAAAAAAAACCCTACCCCCCTACCCTACATAGACCCCGCCACAGCCTAAGTGTTACCCTGGGCAAATGCCCCTAATGTTTTACTTACCCCTCGGTGCTGATTCTGTGCAGCAGAGTTAACAGGCGCCATCTTCTTCTTTTCGGTAATCTTCTGAATGAGACTGGCGGAGCAGTGCATGCACAGTTGGAGCAATTGTCTGTTTCGGGACAACTGCTCATGCGTCGACACTCCCAAAAATTGCAGAAGCGCCGGTCTCATTCTGAAGATTACCGAAGCGGTTGAAGATGTCGCCCGTGAACTCTGATGCCTGAATTTGCACCAAGGGGTGAGTAAAGAGTTAGGGGCATTGCCCGGGTTAACACTTAGGCTGGAGGGAGGAGGAAGGGTGGTCTATGTAGAGTAGGGGGTAGAGGTTCTTTAACTTTTGGGTTTACTTCTCCTTTAAGGGGACATTACAACTGACATACAGACAAACTGAGCCATTGGGTGTAATGAGGGCTCTGTTTGTAACGATAACAAAATGACAGTTGATGCAGGGACTGTCACTAAATTTAGGCTTTAGGAACCATGTGGCCACAGGAATTAGATTTCCCTCTAGATCTGTACAATTCTCCAGAAACTGAGAAAAAGGGTTTCTGAATATTTCTGAGAATTCTGAGAATTGTCAAAACCAAGCAGACTTTCTGCTTTGGAAAAGCCACTACTATGTGGCTGGTCCAAAGGCATCCTGGGATGTCAGTGAGGGCCTTGAAAAAATTAACTAAACACTGAATTGCCTGACCAGCGGTTTTACTACTGTGTGTCAGGCCCTACTGTAAAAACATCTTCAGAGGGCCTGACACACTGCATTCCCCAACCCGCCCACCCGTCTGCTGCGCCCCACTCACCTTTTTGCTTTGCCCCGCTCACTCCCACCCAGCACCCTAGCAGCCTGCATACCCCTTCAATCGGCCAAAGGTGAGATAGTGGCTGGGGAGGGGGGGTTCCACGTAACTGTAGAAGAAGCAAAACCTGCAGTCTGGGCTCCCCTGTTCCCTGGGCCTCCCTGTGACTGTGGGGCCTGCTTCCTCTATAGTTATGCCAGGGCCGAGTTGTATTTTTTCCATGAAAATTTTCAAGGGTATTTTCAAGTCAAAAAAATAGATTTTTCTGTAAAAATAATTTTTTGGCGTTTTTTCTAGAATTTTTCAAGGTTTATTATACCCCGACCCTGGAAATAGCTCAGATCTGAAATACACCATCTTAACCTGCCGGGTTCATGTAGAAGCCAATGGCAGACGTCCCTTGAACCATTTGAAGATGTTAATAGCCTTCATGATGTTCGAGGTTTTTTCTGAGGGTTTTGCTTGAAAACTCAAACAGTTTGGATTTTCAGGTGGTTAACCCCGAACTCACTGCTTCCAGTTTCTTCTGAAATTGGAAACCATTCGAGATGTGAGTTCATGCGAGGGCTAAATAAGGTCACATAACTTTAAAATTTAACTTTTGATAAATAACTCCTTTACTATATAAGCAACTGTAATAATCTCTTAACTCTTTAGCACTGTGTTCTATAGTGTTATTACTGAGGGACAGCCCAATTTCCCTTATCATTTTATTGCCTTATCACAGCCCTCCTATTAACCATCATGTGAACATTCTTTCAAAGATCTGTATAATAATGAAGAAAAGTTAACAGGCACCTCATTATTATAAAATTGTATTTTTTACATTTGATATTGTTTTCGATTTATTCTTTAATAATCACCTTTCTTTTTTTTTCAGGGTGAAACCATATCCTCTGGATCTGCACCAATTCAATGACTTTCCAGTAACTTTCATCTGAATTAAAATGTTAAAATGTCAATAATGTTTCTTTAGTTGAGCATAAAATAGAAATACAGCATAAAAGGTCATTCACGTTTCACAACTGGGCAAAGTGCAAAAAAAGGCTGCAAACGACTGCTCTTGAAGAATGGCAATAGAAATCTGAGCTCCGTTTCAGAGGCATCGCTCTTTCCAAAAGGGACTGGAACAATGTTACACCACCCGTCTCTTGTTTTCCCTCCTGACTCCAAGATGGACCAAACCAGTCCCTGGATCAACTTTGTACTAAGAGATCATTTCAATAACCCTTCTAAAAGCTTTGTTGTTCTGTTTTGGACTTTTTTTTATTATAATAATATTCCTTTTAAACAATGTAGGCCCAAACTGCACCATGTATTTCTATTTTGTGTGTGTATACCATACATTAACTATGCTCAAAAGAAAAATAACCTTGCATAGAATAAAAGTTCTGATTGCAAATATGTTTCCTTTATCACCATTTATTACATCCCTCCCACAAGAGCAGGGTAATAGGAGTCTATGCAAACAAAGTCTGGCCCATCTCTTGTGTTCTTTATACACTTTCCTGTGACCATGGCATCACACTTCTCTGTATTATTTTGCATGAGGCGGACGAACGTTGGGTTAGGGAAAAATTCAGATAAAACATGCCAAGACATGACGATTCATCTAAAAAAGTATGAGGATCTCTCCTAAAACACATGCACAGACAAGGATTTTATATACTTTGCTATTGATTTTTTACCAAACTGTGTGACCTCCTGTTCTTGCGTGGGCCCCAAGGCAGATCAACCCCTGATAGATCAACCCAAGGAACTTCAACCCCTGTTAGATCTGACCAATTCTGGCAAGTGATATCATATGTAGGGCTCATTATTCCATACAGAAATCCACAATACTTAGACAACATAAGCATTGCATCTGGTTCAGTAGCACTTTGCATAGGCGATAAATGTATTAGGGCTCAAATACAAACTCAATGTTGTGAAATGTCAAAAAAATTGATGCAACCCACCACTTTTTTGCAACCTGCACCCTGCCTCCCTCCCTTGATGAACTGCTGCAGGTATTCAAAAGGGACAGGTGGGGAGAGGCTCATACAGTTTTCTCTGTGTGTCTAATGTGTATAATATTTTAACTACTCATTAATTTACACATGCATTAATTAAGATTAGTATTTTTTTTTAATATTTTGATATTGTTTTCAAATCTGTATTTTTTTAACAAGTAGACATTTAACATCTAATTGTATGTGACTGATATGTAATATCCTACAGCGGATGAAGATGAAAGATTTTATGCAACAAGTTTCATACTCGCCCTGAATGGGATCCTCCTGCGAGTTTCAATACTTTCAGTTCATCTGTACTGTGTGTCACGACCGGCACCCAATACCAGAACAAGTGCCAAGTACCCTGGTCTCGGCTCGGCTTCACCAGTAGTGTGACCACCTTTGGGCTTTGGCAGGAGCCCTCAGCTTACTTGGGTGCCACCTGGACTTAACGAGAGGTACAAGGCGAGATGTTCTGTTAGCAAAGTCTTTTGGACCAAAGGTCACGGTACAAAAGGATTAGGCAGAAGGATGGTCAGACAGGCTGGGTCGAGGCAGGCGGATATCAGAATCGTCAGGCAGGCAAGGGTCAAACTGGTTTGTCAATCAAGGGGTTAAGCTGGAAGAGTTGTCATAGCCTCGTAGGCAGGCAGGGATCAGGATACAGAATGCAGAGTAGTCAGGAAACAGGCAGGAGTCAAAACCAGATAATCAAACAGACAGGATACAGATCAGATGCAGAAGGCTCAGGAACCACTAGAAACTAAGTTCTATCACGGGCATCTGTCTGCAGTCAGAATGGGCCTTTTATAGGGGACAGAATTCACACCAAAAACGTGCCCATTCGCGACAAAATGCGCTGGCGCAAACACGCCAGTGTGTTTGCGCCGCGTGCGCCCTAAGGCAGGCAAGATGGCGCTGGAAGAGGTCCCCGCCGCCCCACTAGACCACCAGGGCAGGTAGGTTTTCTTACACTGTGTCTGGGTGAGACCAGGTAACAATAATTGGATTGTGTTATTTTATATAAAGTTGTGTAGTAGCAAATGTTCATTTGGCTCTGAAGAAATTATTATATATTATTTCACACCAAATTCAATTAAGTCACCAATTTTTTTGCAAAGTCTCTAGTGTTTTCAGAGAGAGATTGTTCCACTTCCATGTTCAGAGATAAGTCTGTGATGGGCGTCTGTTTTCAAAGTTGATGAAACCCGCTTTTAGCACCCAGAGGTTAATTACATGAATAACAATGGAAGCAGACATGCAGGTACATTTGATTCCTACGTTTTTCAAACATAAATTACACAATAAATATAAATACATTTTATTATGATGTTTTATGCACATTTCAACTATTCTTTTGGGTGAGGTTATAAAGTCACATTTGGATCCACTGTCATTTTCTCAAAGGAGAAAGTGACTACAGTTTACTTAACAGAAAGATCAACAGAATGATAAAGAACTGTATTTATCTGCAAGATCTGTAAATTTTATATATTAAAACAAAATATAATTTGCCCCCATTTTGGTCTAATAACTACTGTTACAAATTAGATTATTGAAGAAGTTATTCACATTTATCTGTTTGAGTTCTGACTTTGACATGTGATTGTAACAACATGAGATTTTAAACAGATGCTCTTGATTTTATGGATCTACTAACACAACTGTGGCCTGTCGAGTATCTATGGTTTGTATTATTTCTTTGCATACGAAAACATTTGAGAGTAAAGTCATTGTAACAGTAAGCAGTTTAAAGAGAAGGTGCAGATGGTAAAAGCCCATGATGTTAATGGCCATAACTGAAGTTTTCTTGGAAGAAAACCTTGATGCACATCTCTCATCAATGGCTTAGATTGGAGGATAATCACAGAATCGAAAAATTGACTTATTGGTCAAGATCCCAAGGAGGTGACACATTTACATTGATATCACTGCTATTAAACAATCTATATCAAAAAGAATATGTTGCAAATGAAATCTGAATTGAACTAGGTTACAAACAAGTGAGTCTGAATACATATTTGGACAGTTGGAGTTCCAGGCTTCTACTTGAGTTCAACAGGGAGGACACTGTTCTCCTGGACAGTATTTTTGGCTGGGAGTGGGAGTGTGGAGTCCTTTGCAGCTTCTGATGACCCTTCCTCTAACATGGGCACCAAGACCAGACTCTTTCTGGGTTCATCCCTTTTTCAGGTGTTTCTTGGGGCTCCCAGTATCACCCACTCTCTAGTAAATCAACTCCCAACCCCCATTGGTGACTGGGCCATGTGGTGTCACTGGTAAGAGGAATTAAGGCAAAGAAGTTAGAGTGCCTGGAAGGACTGCAGGATAACTCTTGATAAACCCTTGATAAAGGGCATTAATGCCATTAGGCAGTTAAATATGTGGGGGTTGCAGCAAAAATAATATATTCTCCATCTTTCTCCTGGGGAAAGGCGTAGAGACAAAATAACCTTATTAGCACTGTCATCTATTGTACTGTTTAGGCCACGGATGCCTACCAACTTCCCAGGAAGCAGGTTTGGAATATTCCCACAAGGATCACTCAGATCCTTATAGGGATAGTGTCATGGAAAAACATCTTTTTTCCCAAAACACATCAGTTAATAGTGCTGCTCCAGCAGAATTCTGCACTCAAATACATTTCTCAAAAGAGCGAACAGATTTTTTTATATTCATTTTTGAAATCTGACATGGGGCTAGACATTTTGTCAGTTTCCCAGCTGCCCCAGTCATGTGACTTGTCAGGCCCGGATTTGTGGCAAGGCCACATAGGCCCGGGCCTAGGGCGGCGCAATTTCAGGGGCGGCCCAGCCGCATTGGTAACTAGCACTAGAGACTCACGTCTGTCTCCAGTGCTGTTCCCAAGTGTTAAGATGTGGGCATGCGCGCGCGCACACTGAGGGGGAAGAGGACGGCACCTGGAAGGGGAGGGACATCGCTGGACAGGGGGAAGCGGAAGTGGAGGCGACAGTGCTGGACAGGGGAAGCGAAGGGGGCGGCACAGTGCTGTTCCCGAGTATTAAGCTATGCGAATGCGCACGCACAGAAAGCGGAAGGCCCTGGAAGGCAAGGGGACATCGCTGGACAGGGGGAAAGCGGAAGTGGATGTAACAGTGCTGGACAGGGGAAGCGAAGGGGACAGCACCGGCAGGGGCGATGAGTAGAACCGGCCTAGGGGCGGCAATTTTGTAAATCCGGGTCTGTGACTTGTGCCTGCGCTTTAGGATAGAATTACTTTCTGGCAGGCTGTTATTTTACTTAATTAACTGAATCATGGCACCAAGGAAGAGAACGAGTGTCTTCTTGCTTGCATTTCCCAATTATCATTCTATCTATAGCTCAGTGTGACTTGGCATTTACTATTAAAGGACCAGTAACATAAAAAAAATTAATTTTTTTAAAGTATTAAAAATATAATGCAGTGTTGTTCTGCACTGGTAAAACTGATGTGTTTGCTTAAGAAACACTACTATTGTTTATATAAATAAGCTGCTGTGTAGCAATGGGGGCAGCCATTCAAAGGAGAAAAGGCTCAAGTTACACAGCAGATACACTCTCTAGAACATGATGCTCTCTGTTATCCATTATTTATCCTGTGCCATATAGCCGTTTTTCAAGTTACACCATTGCTACTCAGCAGCTTATCTATATAAACTATAGTAGTGTTTCTGAAGCAAACAGATCAGTTTTACCAGTGCAGGGAACACTGCATTATATTTTCATTACTTTAAAACACTTTCAGTTTTTGGTGTTACTGTTCCTTTAAGTGCTGTTCTTAGATCTACCGGGCAATTGTTATCTTGTGTTAGGGAGCTGCTATCTCGTTACTTTCCCATTGTTCTGTTGTTAGGCTGCTGGGGGGGGAAGGGGATGATATCACTCCAACTTGCAGTACAGCAGTAAAGAGTGATTGAAGTTCATCAGAGCACAAGTCATATGACTGGAGGCAGCTGGGAAATTGACAATATGTCTAGCCCCATGTCAGATTTCAAAATTAAATATAAAAAAATCTGTTTGCTCTTTTGAAAAATGTATTTCAGTGCAGAATTCTGCTGGAGCAGCACTATTAACTGATGTCTTTTGAAAAAAAAAACATGTTTTCCCATGACAGTATCCCTTTAAGAAAAGACTTGCATGCCAAAGGAGACTAGAGGAAAGGCTGATTTGTATCTTATCCTGCCTGAGACAGTACATTTATAGAGAGTGGTTTACAGAATTGTACAGTAATCAATTAATATTCGATTTCATCTATGTATACAGCTAGACTGTTGAAGCACGGCAAAGACTGATGAAATGTAAAGATTACGTACAAAAGAAAAGATGGGCGTGGCTATTAAGCTTTTTTTTTTAAAGCTGCTCCCCTAGTAGATGCACATCTAGATTTCATCCGACAAACACAGAGATGTGTCTTATCAGCTTCCTTCTCTTCTCTCAAGGTAAGAAAACCTGAACCAACTTTATTTAATATTCTTGTTTGCATTATTTAGAAGCCCAGTGGTTTTTCTCCTCAAGTTTTTATTTTCATTGTAACCCCTGAAAACCCCCAACTCCTAAACAAACGTCATAATAATAACATAAACCAAAGCAAAAAAAAAAAAAAAGAAGTAAAGAGGTAAAGGGAATGGAATTTGGGTTAGTGTGTGTAGATAAACAAATGATTAGGCCAGTATAGATATTCCCTGTACTACACTGTTCAGCCTCTACTTTGCCGTACAGATAAATACTATACAAGGCCAGTATGGCTATTCCCCCATAATAAACACAATTTATTTGAAAAGATTAAATGGATCATGACCCTTCAAATGTTTAATCCTACAGATCCCTACAATATATACTGTATAAGATTCTGTAGATTCTGTGTGTAATCACTAATAATAAACTTTTATTTCAGCTTGAATGGCTGCCCTCATGGGCTTTAAAGCAACTTTTTTTTTTTTACAGCATATTAACTATGGTAGAGTTTTTGAAGCAAACACACATTATATTTTAATTACTCTTTAGGGTAAGGCCACACGAGGAGATTCGGGGAGATTTTGTCGCCCCAAATCTCCTTGTGTGGACTGGCCCTTAATGTTTTGGTGTTAATGAAAATGACTTGTTTAAAAATCAGTTGACATTTAAGGCGAAGGTGGAAACTCAGCTGCAATGGTTTGGGGCAGATTTATTGAGGATCAAATTTAAAATTTTAATTTTTACATTAGAATTTGGAGTTTATTTTAGTGTAATTCTTCTAGGGAATAGTATAAATTTGATTCGATTTTAAAAAAAAATTGAATTTTGAAAGTTATCATGTACTGTCCCTTTTTAAGAATTCAAATTTGACTATTTGCCATCTAAAACCTGCCGAATTGGTGTTTTGGGCTATGTAGGACCTCCTACAATCAATTTTAAAAATAAACATTTTTGGTGTGAAAAAACTCGAATCGAATTAGATCGAATTCGATTCGAGTTTGCAGGTCGATCCTATTCATTTTTTAATAAATTTCGATTAGTAATTTTTTTTTTTTGAATTTCGAGTTTATGGAAGTTTTTAGAAACTCCCATAAACTCAAAATTCGACCCTTGCTAAATCTGCCCCTTAATGTATGAATTGCTGGCGCAATATAAATCTTAGAGTTTCTTAATATGTAGCGGTATTTCAATGAAATATATCCAGAAAAACAGGTTTGAATTTTTGTGGTGGTGTATGTATAAATGATACAGAGAATCATTTTATCCTTTTTGTTTTTCAGCTGTGGCTGTTCAGATGACTCTTTACCCAGTTGAGGACATTGTATTTACTAAAGTGAATGGCACTGCCAAGATCTCTTGTTCTTCTGATAAAGAATTAAATAACATCAGTAGATTTCTGTGGTATAGAAAGACTTTTGCATTGGGAGAACCTCTAAAGACAGTTGTGTCGTGCACGGGCAACAATAATCCACATAAATACTTATGTAACTCTGATGCAAACAGAACATCACTAGAGATATTTAATGGGCAAAAACATGACTCAGGGATATATTACTGTTCTTCATTCGATGCTATCGCTGAAAAGGGGATACGTTTAATTGTGGGAGGTGAGTTTAATGCCTTTTCTGCTCACACATGTCAATGCTTATCTGATATCTTTAAGGAGACCATGTTGATTTTAGCAGGATTGTAAATTCACAGTGTTTATTTATTAAAAATGTTGACCCCTTCTTTAATTATAAATACGTGTTTGCCCTGTTTTGCTCATCTTGTTGCCAATCTCCTTGGTTTGCAGGAGATCCACTGATTGTGCTGCTCATTAGGGCTCGGAGCACAACCATTTGCAAATAAAGTAGCTGTGTATTTACATTGGAAGAGCCAGCAGAGAAGTGTGTAAGAAGGTGCTCTGTAAAATGAGCTTGGTGCAAGTATAAGTAATAAATAATAATTAGTGATGGGCGAATTTATTCAGCAGGCGCAAATTCGCGGCGAATTTGCGCGATTCGCCGCCAGCGAATAAATTCGCCGCCAGCGAATAAATTCGCGAAACGCCCGTGAAAATTCGCGGCAAAAATTCGCCGGCGTCAAAATTTTTTTTCTTGAAAAAACGGACGCCGGCGTCAAAAACGGGCGCCGGTGCCGTTTCGCGAATGTTTCGTGAATTTCGCGAATTTTTTGGCGAAGCGAAACGGCGCAAATTCGCCCATCACTAATAATAATATCAAAGGCTATTGTCATAATATCAAAGGCTATTGTGATACTAAACTCTATAGTTAGTATAGGTATGGGTATATAGAATTTAATTAAAAGTAGGGATGGGTGCGAGTATGGATGCTGGGTTTTCATTTGCAGGGGTTGAACCTGATGGACTTTGTCTTTTTTCAATTTAACTATGTAACTATGTAAATAGAGATATACACAGGGGATCATCAAGGTGTTATTGGGGCAGATATTATGTATTTTATAATTTAGGTAGGAATTAGGAAGATGAAGGGTCTGAGCTTTAAATAGGAGGAGTAGGAAGTGTACAGCTAGGAAGCAGGCAACCTCCCACCCTCCTGCCATAAACAGTACATGGGTAAGGAAGGGATAATGACCATGGGAGAGAACCTGTTCCAGCACAGTGATGTGATGGGGCTGCCTTACTGAGTAGCTGAAAAAGGGAAAAAAACAGCTTATTTCAGAAATGGCACAGCAGCTTTCTCCTTAAATGGAACCTACGCAGGCTAAAGCTGTTCCTACATCAGTACACTTGATCCCTACTCTGGGATGCACCCAGGATTCTAATACGATCTCGTACACCTAGGGGTATATTTATCAAAGAGTGAAGTTAGAGATCACCACAGCCCTCTAGAGTGAAATTCCGCCTCTCTCCATTCATTTCTATGGGATTTTTAAAGGGGTATTTATTAATGGGTGAAAGTGAAAGTTCACCCTTTCATAAATACGCTATTTAAAAATCCCATAGAAATGAATGGAGTGAGGCGGAATTTCACTGTAGTGGACTGTGGTGATCTCTAACTTCACTCTTTGATGAATATACCCCCTAGTGTGAACTATGACAGAGTTTATCCTAAACCTTAGATAAGGGGCCACTTAGCTGGCCAAACCTTAGGGGATTGCCTAACAAAGGGCAACTATTTTATCAGTCCCCTACACAAAGATTTTAAGTTTTATTTGATTTAGGATTATCTGGTAGTGATGGGCAAATCTGACCCATTTCGCGAAATGGCAGAAATTCACTGAAATGCCTTATAGTCTATGAGCAACAACATTTTTTTTTACGTAATAATCTTTTTCACCCATTGGAGTCTATGGGTGTAATTTTTATCACTAAGATCTGTGATATATTATTGTTTTGCAGAGCTGAGACTAAGGGTAGGCAGCAGAGGTGCCTTTCTAGGATTGAGTACAGGGTGGGGAGACCAACATTGAGTTCCCTTAAACATTCACACTTGAGCTGGCTATACACATAGCAATACAATTGTACACATTGTCTTATCAATCTCTCATGACATTTCTCAACATTTTAGATGGTTCTACTTCTCATCCCACTGTCCATCTTCTGGCTCCAAACCCAATTCCTCTTGATTGCCAAACCATTCATCTGTCCTGCGTTGTTCCTAGTGTGTATCAAAGGATCCATTTGATTTGGAACATTTCTGGGACTCATCATAAGGGCAACGTTATTGCTATGGAAGATCCTACAGGGACTTGGAACTTTGTTAACCACATCACAGTTGACAGAACACATTGGCACAATGGGAAATTGGCTTGTGAAGTTCACTTTAATTCCACTGTTATCAGTGCTCACCTTGTCATTGAAGGTAAAACATATTAGATTTATGATTATAATTGGAAAGGGAGAGTGAGAGAGAGTGAGAACGAAAGATACAGTATGGTAATGAGAGAGAGAGAGAGAGAGAACATTTGAATTTTTGGAAAGTGATTGCTTGTATTTAAATTATTTGGTTTTAATGTTATTTCATTTTTTTCTCTCTTCTTCTGATTTATAAAATAAAACCACTACATTTGGCAGAAGATGTTCGTTATCTCTGACTCGAGTCTTGATTGTCATTCTCATGTTATTTACAATAATTGCTGCCCATCTCTTATGGACATTTAAATGACCTGATACTTCTTGCTAACAGGCCCCTTGCACTTGTTCATATCCTTTCTTATCATTTAGCTTTTTGATTAGAAGAATGGATATGACAACTATATTAATATATACACAATAAAGTCTCTGATGCTTACAAGTAGATACTTCCAGCTGACATAGGAAAACAAATTCTTTGGAAGACAATGAGAGACCAGCTGGACTACAGAAGTAAGTAAATTAAAGGTGTCATATCAATACCACATGGGAATATACGGTTACTTTAGTATAAAGACAATTTTTGTGCTTCTCCTTGAACATCAGTGTCTGTGGTTTCATTTTGTTTGTCAGATGTGAGAGTTCCAGGAGGTATTTAAGTAGAAATGACAAGGGGCTGAGAGAAATATGTGTGATATGACCACACTATATAAATCTCCCCTGTGCTGACCACTTGAGGCCCATCTCCTGCTCACCCTTTCCTGTGTCACTGGCTTTTTCTCTGATGGTTACGTGAGCCAGGCCGGTACAGCTACTAAACTTTAGCTTATTTGTGTAAAAAAAAAATCTGGAAGATGACTGTACTGTTGCGATGAGAGACCCAAATGTTTTTTGACAAATAAAGAGATATGGTAGGTGTCATCCATCAAAGAATAGATTCTTTATTTTAAATATGTTTTAGTCATACAGCAAAATATAAGTAACAAATAAGTAACGGGTAAAGGTTGGGGAGGCCCATTTATCAACAGTTTTAGAGGTTTTTGAAACCATGAATAAACTCACTTTCTCTAACACCACGAATGTCATGGTCTCCAGAAAAAGATCCAAATTTAAAAAGCACGAAAAAAAAATTCAAATACCTCTAAAATATCTACAAATCTAAGCTTTTCGGACAATTATAGTGAAAAAAAAATCAGAAAACCTCTTAAAGCCCAAATTGATAAAAAAAAGGTCCAATAGGAACTCCCATTCACTTCTATAGGACCTCAACAACTGTTACCTGGTGAATAGTGATGGGCGAATTTATTCGCCTGGCGCGAATTTGCAGCCAATTTGCGCGATTCGCCGCCAGCGAATAAATTCCCGAAACGCCTGTGAAAATTCGCGGAAAGAAAATCGCCGGCTTCAAAAATTTTTTCCCGAAAAAACGGACGCCGGCATCAAAAACTAGACGACGGCGCCGTTTCGCGAATTTCGCGCATCACTACTGGTGAATTTTTGTATTACAGTTTTTTGGATTTTTACACTTAAATCAAAATTTTTTTCAATTACAAATTTTTAAAGATTCATGAAAAAAAAAGAAATTTGAATGTTAGCAAATAGTCCCATTAATCACAAGTAAAAAAAACTGTTGTGAAATGTTCACATATTTCTTATGCTTTTCCGGTGTTGCTTTTAAATTACTAAGTTGCAGGTCTTTGCCATAAATTTTTCATCTATTGGCATTTTTCATTGATTAGCAACTGTAACTACTTGTAGAAAGCAGAAGGACATGAGTTCTTTTTAGCTCAACGAGTTTTGGGACAAAAACAGTGGATTGGATTGGGGGGGAGTGGAAAAATACTTTTATGAGTTATGTTCGGAAAGTTGCATAATGTCTGGAAATGTGAAAAAAGTCTACCAATGGAAGAAGAATGTTATTTTATTAACCTGAAATACAATATGAAGTTTAATAAATGTGCCCCTTAGTAGAACTGAGGTCCATACATAAATGCCCTGTGTTGAGAGCATAGTTGAGCTTCGTGTTAAGCTTTCTGCCATTTTCCTTCCTAGACAAGAGCTGCTACAAAATACACAGTTGCTTAAAATACACAGTTTAGCCAACAAAAAAATCTGCCACTAGATGTTGCCTTTCTCCCATTGATGCAATTTAAATCAGATTTAGATCCTAACATACAACATTTATAACCCATAGCAACCAATCAGCAAGTACCATTTATTGGTCACCTGTTTAAAATCAAATATCTTATTGGTTACTATGGGTTTCCTGAGCAAACTTAGTGCATTGTATTACATATGGGGAATGGAGTGGTATTTAGCCTTTGAATGATGTTGTTCTGTGCTTTAGTTCTCCAATTGGAAATGTAAACTATTGCTAGGGCCTCACTTACTCTAGCAACCAGGCAGTTGTTTTAATGACAGAATGGAAGATTTGAGTAGAAAGGTAAGTGATACAAATCAAAACCATAAAATTAGCTTCAGGATAAATGCTTTCCTTTTACTGATTTCAGCAACCAAGCAGAAGAGATACAGAAGGAAAACCTGTCTCCTTTTTTGACAAAATGATAATATATAATAACAAGGTGTCTAAAGAGTCATAAGATGTAACATACAGTATGTTATACACGGATAAGTGGAATGAAAATCCTTCGATCGAACGATTAAAATCCTTCGATCGTTCGAATCGAACGATTTTAGCGGGTGTTCGAAGTTCGCAAACTGTCCGCGAACGTTCGCATTTTTTGCCGGTGTTCGTGAACGGCGTTCGCGAACACCAAATCGGCAGTTCGCTACATCCCTACTAGGGACAAATTCCCTAACCTGCGAAAATTTGCCAGCGACGCCTTCGCACACATCGCTACACTTCACCAGGCGAAAATTCGCTCAGACAATGCTAATTTACTAAAATGCAAAGTTGCGTCCAGGACACCGAATGCTGGCGAATTTTCACTAGCGTTACGTCGGCAATCAAAGTGAAGATGCGCTAGTATTCAATTATGCGAAGCGCAACTTCATTAGAGGTCTTCACTTTGCGCACGGCAGGAAATTATAACGTTTAATGGACGTATATGTTGCAGCAAATACATTACATTAAACAAGTCCAGGGAACCTTAATAAAGAAAATAGAGTTGTTATATTGCCCTACACAGGAGCCCAGTGTATAGTTTATGTTCCATATGTTAGGAAATGTATGGGGGAACCCGGTTACACAAAAAAATGTAAGGACTTTTGCAGGCTATCACTCTGAAAAAAGGAAAAGACACCAGCAGTTTTTGGGACTTTTGCACTAAAATTTGAGGAAGTCCTATACACTCCATTGCACTTCACCTGGTCTGAGCTGGTGAAGGCAAGTTTGGCAAGTGAAGTATTGGAAGGCACACTCGGAAGTTGCTGGCTTAATGGTAGGGTAGATTCGCACAAATGTGTAGGTTAAAATCCACATTTATTAGATGCAATTTAAAAACATATATCACTTCAAAAATAATGGAAGGATAAGGCAGGGGAGTGCATGGCTCTACGCGTTTCATGACTACACTGGTCACTTCTGACAAAGTGACCAGTGTAGTCACGAAACGCGTAGAGCCATGCACTTCGCCCTTTAGCAAATCTGCCCCTTAGGCTGGAGGGAGGAGGGAGGGGGTCTATGTAGGGTAGGGGGGTAGGGTTTTTTTAACTTTAGGGTTGAATTCTCCTTTAAGATTTGCTTCTTATCTAGCAACCAATCAGCAAGTAGCATTTACTTGGCAGCTGTTTAATCGGATTGGCTGCTTTGGTTTACTAGATGTGGGAAAACTTAAAGAAAACATTCAGTGTATAAATTAACCTGGGTAAATAGATAGGCTGTGCAAAATATTTTTTTTTTCCAATATAGTTAGTAAACCAAAAATGTCATCTATTACAGGCTGGAGGGTCCTTATGTCTAAAGTAATAGGCAGAACCCAACTTCCTACTTATCTGTCACCAGTCAGTAACCAATCAGTGACTTGAAGGGGGCATATGGGACATTTTCTTCTATTCATCCAAAGATAGTTCAGCTCTGGTGTAGGGGATCGGGCCTGGATCACAGTTCTTGATCAAACTCATCCCACAGATGTTCAGTTGGGTTGAGGTTATGGCTCTGTGCGGGCCAGTCAAGTTCTCCGACTCCATCCCCTCTGAATTGCTTGGGTCATTACTGTCCTGAAAGAGGAAAGAGCTTTCCTGAAAGTAGGAATGTCAAGAATGTCATTATACTTTTAAACATTAAAGTTTGAATGTTTTATGAGACAAGGGGCCCTAGCCTACTGCTTGTCAGGCCTGTTAAGCTGGACATGTATGGTCAGATTTGGTTGGAAAGTTTGACAGATTCTGCGTATGAATGGCCAGACGTAGAGTGCTCCGACAGATAATCCTTTTGGACTCTATGGTGAAAAAATGTTGTTGGTTGGTCAAAAGGAAGGAAAGAGCTGATTCGTTCTATTAAGGCCAGTTCTTCTCACAAAATCTGTAAGTTCAGCCCATGGGCCTATCGGTCCGATAACATGTAGGTCGGCATAGGCGGATTTTAATTAAGGCTTGGGAAGGCTAAGCCTTCCCAAACCTTTGGCCATTGTAAATGTACCCTACCTTGTCTGAAATATTGTGCTGGAGAAGGTTCTGACTAAAAATCAAAAGCGATTAATGTAGCACGGGCACTGGCAAAGTTCCGTGGGAAGGATGTGATAGAGAAGTGATGAGTAAGACAGTAATAATCAAGCCTGATATACTCCACCTTGCTGTCTCAGGAGTTGTTCCTTGGTTCCTAGGCTCAGAATCTATTGCTCTTCCCTGCCCTGCTTCCAAGAACAATTGCCCGGCCAGCAGAGGGAGGGGTTACACGGAGCTAAATCTACAGTGCAGAGAAACTGAAGCTCAGAGCAGCAGAAGGTGTGGAATATTACCTATTAATAATAATCATCCTGCTATTCATGCATTAAATGTGGCTGCATTTCTTCATATATGATTTTGTTGTATATGTTTGCGGATTTCTAGAATACCAAATACTAATACAGACACAAGTCTAAGGTTGAGACAATGAGTCTTTTGTGGCTGTAAGAGTTAATCTTGCTAGGAAGGGAGTGTGGGGAGGCAGGAATATGAATTCTACTGGGATTTATGGGGGAATGTTTTAGTTGGAGGGGTTATTTTGGAGGCTTAAAAAGTTTTGGAAATGCAGCAAATGAAGTGTGCTGAAGTGATGTGAGGGCTGGGCCTGCTGGTCCCTGTGGGACAGAAAAAAACGTAACTGGGAGCTGAGTGTAGTCTAATATTAAAGGGCACCTGTTGGGAAATAATATTATAGCCCAAGGTACGGGCTAAGAGAGCCCACACTCCGTTTGAGGGCATTTGTTTTTTTTAAATTCCCCCCCCCCACCAGCGCAAGGCCACCAGCAGCAGGAGGGAGCTCCTGGTACGAGCAGCAGGGCTGCCATTAGAAATCACGGAGCCCCATACAACAATACAACACACTGGCGCCCAAGCCAGATCCTGCCCCAAGATCACACAGACATCTGCGCTAAAAAAGTAACCCCCCCCCCCCACACACACACAATAAAAAGCTATTGATGGTCAGGGCCCCCTTATAAGTTAAAAAAAAAAACATTGGTGCCAGGGCCCCCCTTACAAGGTAAAAAAAAATTGGGGCCCCAACAAATATTTTTTTTAAAAAAAAAAACAAAACATTGGTGCTAGGGCCCCCCTTACAAGTTAAAAAAAATTGGAGCCCCAAAATTGGTGGCAGGGGCCTATAGAATATTAAAATAATACATTGGTGGCAAGGGGATTAAAAAAAAACCACACAAATTGTTCAGTAGAATTGAACTTGTGGCTTCGCCTGCTTTCGTGACTTCGGGTCTTTTCGCCGCTTCAGGAGTTCAGCTTCGGCTGGTTTCGTGGCTTTGTGTCCTTCGGCTGTTTGACTTTTCGGCACTTCCGCATTTCGGCTGTTAGGTACTTAGAAAATGGCCGCATGACTTTGGCGCTCTCAAGGGGGGGGCAAGTGTCCCGGGCATGAAGGTGTGCCCAGCACTGCTGCAGTTTTGAAAGAGCTGGGCCCCCCTTCATGCCCGGGCACTTGTCCCCCCCCTGATGGTGGCCCTTACAATCGGGCCATGTTGGGGAACATGCATGTGCATAATGAGCGAACTTACTCATTATGCATGTGACTCTTTATGTGCATGCTCTATGTACGACATGGTCGCTTACACTGTGAGCTCCCTCCCGTTGCGGGTGTCCATCGCTGGCAGAGGGCAATTTTTTTTAAAAAAAATTAGTAACCCCCCAACCGGAGTGCAGGCTCTATTAGCCCGCACCTTTGGTTGGGGATAATATTTTTGCCCAACAGGTGCCCTTTAAGTGCTCAAACAGAGGGAAAGCTATGAGACTAAATGAAGATGAAAAAGTATATTTTGTATTGTAAAAATGTATTTTATATCACCTTGCCGTGCTACAAAGTGCATCTTTCTTTTAAAAGGGTTTAAAAAATGTTGTTGTACTTTTAAAGTTAACACCATTTATGCGTGACACAAAATTATAAAATAATTGTTGTTAAGTCTATTGTTGACTTATTGCATATAGATACTTAATTATTTTTTAGCCTCCCCAAACAAAAAAATCACCATCCGCCTATGTAGGTCGGGCACATGTAGGTTCATGTTTATTCACAGAACATGCAAGGCATTGTAACCTAGTACGTTAGGTTGAAAAAAGACACATGCCCATCAAGTTCAACCTTTTAACTCTATTTTAATCTGCCTAGCTGCTAGTTGATCGAAAAAAAGGCAAAAAACCCATTTGAAGCCATTTGTGTGAAATGGAATCCAGACTGGAGGAGAGGTGACTAGTGTTACAGTGTTACAATGTTAGTAAGGGAAAGGAGAGGCAACACGAATAGCTTTCACTTGCAATTATATTTACTTGCTTGCAAATTCTCTCATTATTTTTTCAGTATTATTCTGATCTTGGCAATATTAATAGAAGACAAACTTTACATTTTTTTATCTATACTGAAATTGCCCAGGGCTTCATGAATTCCATCTTATTCCAATAAGCACCTGTACTTACACTGTCAAGTGAGACTAAATATTGTACAAATTAAATTATTCAAAGCACAGAATAATGTACCTGCATAGGAAATGGTCACCCACAAACAGAACCGTTTAGTCAATCATTATAATTCTTCATATTTTTGTTTTCTCTTTGGTTACCTTGCAAGGTTTGTGGGTTTTCTTGTTTCCGTTAAGGGAATGGAAATTATTATTTGACAAAACATCCTGTCTGCTAAATGGCCACCGGCATATTCTAACATTACAAATACAGCATATAGATTATCAGAAGGGGAAGGGAGGCCAAAGAATTTCAGTATGTATGGGGCAGCAGAAGAAGGTTTTATTGGATAAACATTTAGGGGCAAATTCATCAAGGGTCGAATTTCGAGGGGTTAAATCCCTCGAAATTCGACTGGGGAATAGAATCGAATAGAATCGAATAGGCAATTCGGGCGAATTTACGCGCTGGCGAATAGTCGAATTGGCGAATATTCGCCAGGCGAATAGGCGCTCGATCGAATATTCGCTCAAAGGATTTTCATTCGATCGAATGCCTTTTTATTCGATCAAAAACTTGGAAAACAAGCCTATGGGACTTTCCCATAGGCTTTTAAAGCAATTCGGTAGGTTTTAGGTGGCGAAGTAGGCAGTCGAAGTATTTTTAAAAGAGACAGTACTTTGACTATCGAATGGGCGAATAGTCGCAGCGTTTTTGCGCTCGTTCCAGTACTTCGACTATCGAATGGCGAATAGTCGCAGCGTTTTTGCGCTCGATCTATTCGAATCATTCTACTCAGGCGAATTTACGCCAATTCGATAATCGAGGAGCACAAAAAACGACTTGAAATTCGAAGTTTTTTTACTTCGAATCCTTCACTCGAAGTTAGTGAATCGGTCCCTTATTGTTTATGTGCAATGTTAAGTAACTTGCCTGTAAAAAGTGCTAAGCCTCAATGACCCATCTATTATCAGAGAGAAGCAAGATGGGTTCATCGATTAGGGACGTCAGCATCCCAAGGCCTAAATTGAGAATTTGATAAAGTAAAATTTAGTGATAGTGTATTGCTATTAATTGAGGTCTGTTTTTAATTGTATTTCTCAGGACATTTTCCAGATAACGGATCTTTCACAATGATTAGAAAATAATTAAAAAATTTAATAAACCCAATA
Organism: Xenopus laevis; assembly: GCF_017654675.1. NCBI lineage: Eukaryota > Metazoa > Chordata > Amphibia > Anura > Pipidae > Xenopus > Xenopus laevis. The sequence goes on along the minus strand of NC_054385.1, from coordinate 120,757,710 downwards.
GGCTGGTTTTGCTTCCAATAAGAACGTATGATATCTTTGTTTCAATCAAGTACAAGGTACTCTTTAATACACAGAAAAAAAGGAAATCATTTTTAAAAATCTGCATTATTTTGATAAAATGGAGCCTATGGTAGGCGGCCTTTCCGTAATTCAGAGCCTTCTGGATAACGGGTTTCAGGATAAACAATCCCATACCCGCATCATGTATCAATATTAGAGATGGGCGAATCGGGCGCCGACAATTAACGTACGCCCATTGACTTAATTGTGCATCAAATTGTCCTTTCGTGAATTTTTAGCGAATTATGCTGGAAATTCGTGATTTTTTTGGCAAAGCAAAATGGGACAAATTAGCCCATCACTAATCATTATTTGGTTTCAGCAAATGACCCTCATTTGGTAGCCTGCCTTTCGTTAGAACATTGTGTATAGTGAAATGTTAGCAAATTTGCACGATTCACCGCTGGCGAATAAATTCATGAAATGGCCGCGAAAATTCGCTGGCTAAGATCCGCCGCCTAAAAAAAATGGACGCCGCCGCATTTTCGCAAAAAAAACGGACGCCGGCGTCAAAAATGGACTCCAGCATCAAAAACGTGACGCCGGCACCATTTCGGAAATTTTTCACAGTTTCGCAAATTTTGCAGGAAATTCGCTAATTTTCCTGCAAAGCAAAACTGTGCAAATTCGCCCATCACTAATTGAGTGCATCAGTAGTTCATCTAACTGTGTCCACCTATGCATTTCCAGGAATAGTTGTGAAATACAATGTGTGAAGTGACCATAGTATTACGATGGCTAGTTTTCTCCTGCAACTATAAAACACAAGGACACTAAATAGACATTGATTGCCAAGGGCCATAATGCATTTGTAGTGATGGATTTGCTACACAACATGCAAAAGGGCAAAACATTTGTTGTAGAGGGGAAAGAGTCTGTTTGTGTGTGCCAAATGCTTCAAATAAACCTGATCTATATGTACATGGCTGCATTTAAATTTAAATATCCAATATTTTAAAGAAAAAAAGGACATTTTACATTTACAATTTAAACAATTGTTTCTCCTACTCAGTGTAACTGATTGAGTCACACCTTGGATTAACTGGACTTGGATTTTTACTAGTACTGTAGGTGTTCTTATATGTATCACTAGGTAGATGCTAGGGAGCATTTTTTGCAATACGGCTGTCAGGGAGCTTGTAGCTCTTTACCTTCCCATTGTTCTGCTGATGGGCGGCTGGAGGAAAGGGAGGGTTGGTATCACTCTAACTTGCAAAGCAGTAGTAAAGAGTGACTGAAGTTTATCAAAGCACAAGTCACATGGCTATGAGCACCTGGAATACTAACAACATGTATAGCCCCATGTCAGATTTCAAAATGAAACATTTAAAAAAACATGTTTTAAAAAAACAGATTTCATTGCAGGATTCTGCTGAAGGAGTGCTAGTGGCTGATGCATTTTGTAAAAAAAATGTTTTCCAATGACAGAATCCCTTTAAACATATTCCAGTACACAGAGATTCATGCGTAATTACAAATTGCTTCTCATGCTTAGTGCACAGCCTTTTGTCGTTTCCAGATTTTAAAAGACCATGAAAATGGAGAAGAAGGTCAATTTATCTGACAGAGCACACACCCAAAAATGTAAACAACAGAGCCTTCTGCTGGTCATTTTCCAGTCAGTCTGACCAACAAGTAGTCAAGGAAGTTGTCAGGAGAAAGAAAGTAGGGATGCACTGAATTCAGGATTAGGTTAGGGATTCGGCCTTTTTCACCAGGATTCGGATTTGGCCGAATCCTTCTGCACAGCTGAACCGAATCCTCATTTGCATATGCAAATTAGGGGCGGGGAGGGAAATTGAGTGACTTTTTGTCACAAAACAAGGAAGTTAAAGATGTTTACCCCTTCCCACCCCTAATTCCAATATGCAAATTAGGATTCAGATTCAGTTTGATATTCTTCCGAATCTTTCACAAAGGATTTGGCCAAATCCAAAATATTGGATTCAGTTCATCCCTAAAAGAAAGAGGCTTCTCTGATGTTCTTCTGCTTAGGAAAGATTTAAGAAAGGTTTCTAATTGTTTTCCTAAGCAGAAGAACATCAGAGCAGTCTCTTTCTTACTTCTGACAGCTTCCTTGACTACTTGGTGGTCAGACTGGTGGGAAACTGACCAGCAGGTGGCGCTGTTGTAACAAAATTAATTCATATTAACAGTACATGTATCCCTTAATATCTTGGAATTAAAAATAAATAATGAATGTACAATAACACCCTCATCAATTTTACATTCACTTATTTTTAAAGTTTACCTATCCTTTAGTAAATCTGCCCCTTAGTGTAAGTCCTATGCATTAACTACATCGTTTGCAACCCAAAACCCTGTATAGAATATACTACATATATCTCTTTTAAAGTATAATGTTAGGCTAATAAAAAGCAAATGAAAAGAGGCCATGATGTAGCCCGGCCCCCTCTGATAGAGTAGAAGGAGGAACTTCAGTCTCATTTCAAGTTCTGGTCGTCTAAGGAGCAGAATACTGAACAGCAAGTGAACTGTGGTATAGATGATGCTCCTTATTTCTTATAATCTAAAGATGAACTTGATCAATTTGCTGATATTATCAACAGGTACGTCTTATTGTAGGCTTATTATGGCTAGCAGTATACAATATAATTCAGATAACTGTGTATTTCTACTCTGATCATTAAAACTAAGAAAACCCTGCATATGTTACTATAACCGATCTGGGCTTTATTGGTCACATTGTACAATTTTTCTGTGCAGTTTGTGGGATTTACATTGTGTGTATGCATTTAGTTGGGTTTTGTGTAATTACTTACATTGCTGAGATGTTCTTGTAAACGGAACGTGACCTTTACAGAGACTTTCAACTAATAATATAAACAGTTAGCGCAAAGTCTGTAGACCAAAGGTGTTAAACCCATGGTTCTACATCGGCCAAGAATTATATAGACCAATTACAACTTTCCAAAGACTTGAGAAGAGAACCTGCTTACATCAGAGAAAGGAGGTTGTATCTTTCGCTGTTACAGTGAGTTAGGGAGGCTGAAGCAGTTGAACTGCAAGATACTGTGGATAGTTTCAAGAACGGGCTGGATATCTCTTTAGCTTGTGTTGATCCTAGGACTAGTTTGATGGATATTTTATGGTAAGGAAGCATTTTCTCCCCTACATTTCACAGCACATTTAAGACAGCCCCAGAGGTTGTATTGTTCTTTTCCATCCTTTGCATGAGCTGTAAGGTAACTAGGAGTTATATTAACTTAATAGTGTCTTTTTTTAATGACTGTGTAAGCACAACTTTTTACCAAAAGACAAATCCTCCAGTTTTTGCCCCATATCTAGTTAACCGTTGCCTCCAATGTGTTTAAAGCTACTGTTGTCTTTCTGGCAATAACAGACTTTATATGAATAGGGTGTATTTATGTATTTAGCACTAAACTTGTTTGTCAACTAGGGCTTTGTGTCCAAAAATGTTACAAACTAGAGGTTTGGAAACTATTTGTGTTTGTGGCAATACTCTCTTTATAATGAAAGCATTAGCAGTGACACTGATTGTTTTAAGTTTCAGCGTTAGTTGCCCAATTCGCCCCGCACCAACCTCAGGAATTCCTGTTTGTTCCTGTTGGAGGGAAAGCCAAAATCTCTTGTGTTTCGAATGGAACGTTGTTAAGAATTTCCTGGTACCGAAGAACATGGAGGGTTGGAGAAAACCCTGAGCTTGTTCTCGACTGGGGAGAAGTGAATAAAGGACATAAATATCATCACAGAGAGGATAACAGCAGCCTGGAAATATATGATGTGCAGGAGGAGGATTCTGGGATCTACTATTGTGCAGATCTACATATGTCACTGTCACTGATCTTCTCTAAAGGGACAACTCTCATTGCTGGAGGTGAGGAATTCTGTTCTTTAGCTCAGTCACATTACAAGTGTAAGGCTATAATAAATTGGAGTGGCACCTTTTCTATAAGCTTTACCATATATCTGCCCAGATAAGAGTGAGCCCTCACAACTGAGTTATTTATCCTTTGATATGTAAAATGTATTATATTGTAAACCTCAATATCTACAGAACAATTTGATTTCTGCAGTGTTCCTGTGTATGCCTTATAGGAATGATTGACATTACTGATCTAATGTTCTTTTCACCTCTTTTTGAATAACTCCTACTGCAGTAACTTTGACCAATCCGTCATCCAGCATTACTGAAACAAACTTTGCTTTGATAAGAGGTGATATGCCTTTATAATACTAATAATATTAATACAATAATTGTTCTAGAGAATTATTTGCCCTTTTAGGGCCTTTGCCATATAGTAAAACCAAAGAGCTGAAATTTAACAATATTCAATTTCATTTATTGTCTAAATTCTTCATCTCTGTTACCATCTCTATTTATTACAGACAGCTTCACTGCAAACACTTCAGTCCACCTGATGGTTCCTCCTTCTGCTTCTCTTCCAAACACCTCAGTGCAACTGGCCTGTGTGGCTTCAGCTGTTCAGCATATGGTGCATATTACGTGGAACATCTCAGGGACTTGCCAGAAGGGCAGGATCATTGCTATGGAAGAACCTGGTGGCACATTGACTTTCCTCAGTTATATCACAATTCCCAGAGACACTTGGTACCAGGGGATGAGTTTGTCTTGTCAAGTGAAGTTTAATTCCTCTCCCACTGCTGTCCATAGACAGGCTACAGGACTAGGTAATACAATTTGTAACGTTGAAAGCCCATTCAGGCATATGAATTCATGGAAAATATAGGTGTTTGCTTTACATATTTTTCTAACAGTACTGACGTGGCCAAAATACCATATAATATACTCTAAAGTAGACCACCAATGGAATAAGAATATTAAGACTTTATATTGAACTAAAATATTCCTATACTGTTCATCACTAACATCAGTCCATGCCTAAATGAAGCTTACAATCTAAGGTATCCACTACATCCACTAGGGTCAATTTTGTCATTAGTGTGGAAGGACACAGTACCTGAAGTAAACCAGTGGGATAGCACTCAACGTGATTTGTTTTCCGAAGACGCCTGAAGTTGCCTCACAAGAAAACTTTGGGCAACTTAGAAAAATGAATCACGCCGAGTGCCATCCCGCCGATGATTTGCATTTGAGCCGGCGGGAAGGCAGGGGAGGCAGTTTTGGGAGGTAAGTCATCTTAAGAAGAGGAGATTTGTCGCCAACGGACTAATCTCCCTGAATTTGCCTGTGTGCCCTGACCCTAAGTCTATATATAGCCTACCTAACTGTTAGTTGATTCAGAGGAAGGCAAAAAAAAACGCAATTTGCCTCAGAGAGGGAAAATACCATTATTTAAAGGAACCACACTCTCAGCCTGCATCTTTTTACTATTAATATACCTGAAAAACTTTTTGGGGTTAGTCTTAGCTTCTGCCACAATGCACGTCTCATTTTTAATCTTTTCCTTGTGGATTGCTATTTTACAACATTTATGATAGTGTTTATATTTGTTAAATGCAGCTTCTGTCCCCACAGACTTGTAGTTTTTGTTAATGCCTTTTTCTTTATTCTTATTAACTTCTTTAATTTTATATTACGCCACATAGGGTGTTTCTTGGGGCTGGACTCTGTGTGAAAAGCTCCACCCATAAGGCTTCAGCCCCTCTGATGTTTTCTAACAGCACCTCCTCCTTTATATTAGCTTTTAAACCCTGCCTAACAAACAGACATACCTTTCCTTCTTTTGTATTGCCTCTGTTCCTCAGAAACAAAGTATAGCAGCTGATATTACCTGCCCAGTTAGTGCCCTGCCTGGAATCAAAGTTTGGACCCCATGATCGTGCCACCAACACAACAACTAAATATATAGTAAAGTAAAACAGTTAGAATTATTAATAATTATCTGGTAGTACTAGATGGGTAGTGTACTGTTACTGGGGTAGTTTTACATCTCAAAGTCAAGATGAATGGTCATATTGTATATTATAATCTGATGAGATTTCAAAAGAAGCCTCTTCCTCTCCTCATTGTGTCACACATTCTTCCTGCCAGATACACTGCAGCAGCCTCCATACTAATTCTTAGGTAATAGTCTCGTTAGCTGACAGATCTATCAAGCACTTCCCTCTCTTATTCAGAATTCTACAGTTTCACCACAGTTACCATAAGATATCCAGACAGCTGACAGACTAATGTCTGGTTCTATTATTACAACATGAGCATAAAACAGTTGCAGTACAATGGCTGCCCTATTTACAACATAAGAGATAGAAGAAAAAGTAATTTACAAATGGCGGACTGACAAGCACCACCATCTTTTTGCTCTTTGCTCCCTGCTATGACCACCCACAAGCACAGGTCTTTGTTCTTCAGAATGATGCCCCTTAGTGCTCTAGAACTTGTATCCGGGGACACGAGTAAATTAACCATAAATAGTTTTTTGTCACTTACCATATAACTTAAGATATTTTTCAATTCTAAATATACCAGAATTCATTTTTATGGTGTACCCATTAATTCATTAGCAACCTTTTGTCAATTTATGATATTGTTTTCAAATTTGTGTGCATGTTTATTATATGTGCAGTTGTCTATCATGTAATTGAAAGTCACTGATGTGTAATGTCTTACAGATGCTGAAGATGAAGGTTCTCATTCAACATGTTTCATACTTGCCTTGACTGTCTGTCTTCTATTGTTTCTGCTGCTTTCAACACATCTCTACTGGGTCTGGAGGAGACCAGGTAACTGTTATTGTCACAGACCCACTGCAACCCGATCAGGAAATATTTACTGGCCAGCTGTTTAAGACAAAGATCCAATTTATTGCTATAGGTTACTAGATTTGGGAAAATGTTGTACCTTTTTATCCTTGTTGAGATACAGTAGATATCAACTGAAGTGCATCTTAATGATTTTGGCAACTGGAAACATCACAGATTGCTCAAATGGCTTAAAAACTGATGATTAACTCACTTTTATTTCATAGATTTGCTCAGAATTATAAATTGTGAATAAAGTTGAGAGATAAGTTGTCATTACGAGTAGGGTAGGAGGTTGGGCAATTTTTAATAAATGTGCCCTTTTGTTTTTATGCATAAAACTTGCTCTGCAACTTGATCTTTTTTTTTTCAGTAAATGCAAGAAATGCTCCATGGAGAAGAGAAGCAAACCCACAGGTATATTTAATAAGCCCTATTCTGCTACTGCTACTGTCTCCGCTACAGAGAGCAGGTACACTAAGGGGCATATTTATTATGCTGTGAAAATCAAAAGTCGCTGAAAAAACTTTGTAAAAAGCAGTTTAAAATAAACGGCAAGTTTATGAAGGTTTACACTATGCGAATGCCAAGATTTGCTGTCGTTATTTTACATTTCTTCCAGGGGAAATCACTCGAAGAAAAAACGTGTAACAATTTTATGCCGTTTTTCACACCATTTTTTACATGTTGAAGCCTGACGATGTTTGGTGTATTATCCAGCTGTTTTATACACAGCATAATAAATATGCCCCTATGATTTGGAGTTCCTCCACCCAGAGTCAGGGCAAACTGGGCCGTGATACCCCCCAGGAACTTCTGTGATCCACAATCACACACAGAGGAAAGGTTGATGGGTTTATTTGCAGTGCAATGTGATATACTGTATACAGCCCAACATCCAGCGGCAACTTTACATAATATATTGGTTTTATCTCTGAGCTGCTGGGGGGGGGGGGGGATTCCCATTTATGTGGCTGTTGCTTCAGAGTCCTCAGAAGAACTCACTTTGGTAAATAGAGCTTGATTTTCTGCCACTGAGGGTTCCCTAATGACTTTAATCCAAGTAATATCTGGGAGCTTGCAGCAACTTGCTTTCACTCTGCCGCTTCTCTCTCTTAGCACTTCCTGCGCAACACTTCCTTCCTGTTAGCTCACAGGGGTTAGGACTCCTCCCCTTCCTTGCACAGAACAACATAGAGGAGAGACAATTACACACAACTACCCTAAAATTATATATATATATATATATACAGTACCAGCAATCAAACCAATGTTTCCAGTAGTGCACGATCAAAGGCAGGCATGTATATAACACGATGGATCAGCACACACTGTAATTTTGTGAAGCAATAGTGTTTATTTCATACAAAACACATTTTAATCCGACGTTTCGGTCCCAATTGAAAAAGGTCCCCAGGTGGGACCGAAACGTCGGATTAAAATGCTATATATTGTATATATATATACTGTACTTCACTTTATCTTGCACCTGGGTATAGAGCTGAATCTGCTACCCTTTTGGGTGATGATACGATGTTTCAACTGCATTTTAACTATTCTTTAGGATGAGATTTTATATTCACATCTGGATCCACGGTCATTTCCCCAGAGAAGGCAGTAACTACGGTGTATCAGGATGATGAAGAATCTTATTTAACGGCAACTTTACTCAATAAAGGATTGATTTCTCCAGTTGTGGTTGTCTAATTACTGCTGCACATTATTTCATTGTAGAAATAATAATTACATGTTGCCAATGCATCTCCGAAGAAGAATAAGGGAGATTTAATATGATGCAGAACTGTATATAACTGGCAAATACAGTAGATACAGTAGTGTTAAGAAAGGTTCGGATGTCTTTTTAGCAAGAAAGGAATGACTAGGTTACTGGTATTAATACTGTGCCAATGCAGATGCGGTACTGGTTATATAGCTACCATAAAGATTCTCTTCTGATGCAAAGGAAGCTTTAGATGGGGGTGTTTGGCCTTCATGGGGGTCCACAGATAGGGGCAAAGCGGGTAAAATTACCAATGAGAACTTGCAATAAGCTAATGAAAGATTTACATCTTGTCAGGTCAGCACCCCTTCAAATAATGGCCAGTCCCAATGCCTATTCTACTGCTCAGAGCAGCAGTCCGGATTTAGCTCTGCCACTTCCCTCTGTGAGATGCTCCCTGCTCCTCAACTGTGTCAGGAATGAGAGAATTAGGGTAGAGAATCTCCTTCTGCTGAATCAGATTCTTTCCCAGAACAGATGAGTGTGAATCGGTTGTGTTTAGCTTAGAGTGTACAGTAAATGCCAGTGTATGTGTGTGTCAATGCGTGTGTGTGTGTGTATCTATGTCTGTGTGTAAAATGAACTGTTAGTGTTAGGTGTGACAAACCCTGTGTGTGTTATGGAGACTATAAATGAACCTGTGTATAGTTGTGTAACTACATTCATTATTGAATCTTATAGGTACAGGTTGGCTGTGGGTTTTGCCTACAACCATTCTCCCTGTGCATTTGCCACAAAGCACATTAACCCCTACAGTTCCTTGTCCTGCTGCTCCATTGTGTCCCCCACCTATCCATGGCCTCACTCTACCCCCACACTCCCCTCTCTGTCTCTAATAACCCTCTGCCTCACTCTATATATTTGTATAGATAGAAATATCTATAATATTATAAAATATATTTTTGCACCTCACCCCCCTCTTCTGCTCCTGTCCTGTATTCACCTCATTGTTTCTTTTTGGATGACTCTTATCTTTTAACCCTTCTGCCACACTGGGAACAAAGCAGATTTCCCCTAGATTGAAATAGAATTATAAACATAGATTTTATACTAGTGACATTTTGTTGTGCACAAACTCTTCCTGCTATTGTTACGCTATTTTATGTACAGTAGAAACCCCATTTTCCATTTTTCAGGGGACCGGAAAAAATGGCATAAATTCAGGGAAATGTATTATGCATTACATATGGTGGGACCACTAAAAATGAAATAACATATGGAAAACCTTAAAATTAGGGTAAGTAAAATGGAGGCTTCAGTGTATTTATCCAGCTGCAACTAGAACTCTTGAAGAAATAACATTCTACAAAGAATTTAGGTTGATGCCCACTTGAATGGGGAAATAGGAAAGCAGTACCTGGGTTGAATGGGTAAATATAGGCAGATGCCCTGATCAAATTCATTGTTCTGAGCCAAAGAGATTGTATGTTCCCACAAAATTAAGTCTGGGGATAACATCAGTAGTCATTTAAGGAACAGCTTTAATGAAAAAGCTTAAAGAGATATGGACACGAGTAATTAAACTCTTTTTTACATCTATCATAATATTGCCATTGAAAGCTACTTATAACTTTGCCATAAAGTATTTGCACAATATTTGTACATAACAAATTGTCTAATTCTGGGCAGTGTCATTCTGTGGCTACTAAAGCAAATAAAGTTCTGTCTTGTATAAAAAGGGCATTAACTTAAGAGATGAAAACATAATTCTGCCTCTTTATAGGTCCCTGGTGAGGCCTCATCTGGAGTATGCAGTTCAGTTTTGGACTCCAGTCCTTAAGAGGGACATAAATGAGCTGGAGAGAGTGCAGAGACTAAGTGCAACTAAACTGGTTAGAGGGAGGGAAGACTTAAATTATGAGGGGAGACTGTCAAGGTTGGGGTTGTTTTCTCTGGAAAAAAGGCTCTTGCGAGGGGACATGATTACACTTTACAAGTACATTAGAGGACATTATAGACAAATAGCAGGGGACCTTTTTACCCATAAAGTGGATCACCGTACCAGAGGCCTCCCCTTTAGACTAGAAGAAAAGAACTTTCATTTGAAGCAACGTAGGGGGTTCTTCACAGTCAGGACAGTGAGGTTGTGGAATGCACTGCCGGGTGATGTTGTGATGCTGATTCAGTTAATGACTATAAGAGGGACTTGGATGATTTCTTGGACAGACATAATATCAAAGGCTATTGTGATACTAAGCTCTATAGTTAGTATAGATATGGGTATATAGAATGTATGTGAGAGTAGGGAGGGGTGTGTGTATGGATGCTGGGTTTTCATTTGGAGGGGTTGAACTTGATGGACTTTGTCTTTTTTCGACCCAATTTAATTATGTAACTATGTAACTATGTGATTACCTGTCTGATGCCTCTTGTTCCTGTATGGGGGGGGCACATTTGTGCAGCAGGAGTCCGTTAGCAGTAGAAACTTTAACTGACAGACTGAGATGGGACAGTCAGGTTGGCAAAACAGGCATGTTTAGAAACTTCAACTAACAATTACTTACAAAAACAAACCTCTCAGCAAAAAACGATCAACATGACATATAGGTAACTTTTAATGTACATTCATATTTTAAAAAGTAATTTTTTTAGTGTCAGTATCACTTTAAGTAAACAAATAATATAATGGGGGAAATATAGAATTAGAATGCAGAAATATGAATGATAATTGCACCATTGTTGGCCTCTTAGGTGAGATATACAATAAGTCTAAAAGTTTAAAGAGAAGTGCTAAAAGTCCATGAAGTCAGTGACCACAACTGATGTTTTAGGTTGGTCTGAGGTTAATCTTGCAATGGAAAAAATGATTTGCTGGTCAGGACCCCATGCAGGTGACAAATTAAGGGGAACCCAGATTTTACAGCAACTAAACAATATTTTTTAAATATTAATTGTCATATGTCATAAAAGTCTCTGCCTGTTTGAGAGCTTTGAATTACATTTTATTTCAGACTGTATCCAACACGAATATGTGTACAGCCAACAAATTTGCACATTTTTTAGGGTTTTCGGTTGAGAATTTCTCGACAATGACAAACTCAGGAGGTTTCTATTGAGATAGAAATTATTGACTCCATTTCGGAGTTCCCAGCCCTTTATAAAAGCACTTGGTTTATGGCCTTTTACTTGAACGTGTTTACAGCAATGCAATGTTCCCAAAGTGAAATGAATTTTAAAATATAAACATACACTTTTGGGGTAGATGTATTTCTGGCACTCCTTTCTAGAATCAGGATTATACCATCCTTGCTCACCTGAAACGTCTCCAACTGGGAGCGGCTGCAGGGAATCCTTTATAGCTTCCAATGACCTTGCTTTTGATTTGCTCAGCAAGACAATGATTCTCATGTGTCCTCAACCTTTTTTTTTCCAACAATAATCAGTTTGCTTGGGATTGCTGTGAAAAAATTCCTGTCATCTCATGAATGGATTAGGTAAGGGGGACCAAACAGTTCCTAAGCCCCTTGGAGCAGGTTGGACTATTCTCACAGGGATCCCTCAGATCATTTTGCATATATTTACATGCCAAAAGTAATTGACTGTAAAGGGAAAACAGGCCAGGTCTAGGTGTTTATTGTACTATTGATATAGGAGTAGAGATCTTGTAATAGTCAGAGCTAGGTTCAGGAACTTATCAGATGGACATGGATAGAGAAGATCAGCATAGAAACATGGATCAAGAGTGAGTAAGTGTTTGGAAGAAGTACACAATGGAACTATATGGGACACAGAAATGACAGGGAAATGACAGGTTAGGTCTAGGTATTTATTGTACTATTGATTTAGGGATAGATCTTGTATTAGAGTTAGGTTCCTAAATTTTAGGCAAAGTTAACTATCATGATTGTACTAGGCCTTGTTGAATGTTATGTTAGAAAAAATGTGATAGTTATATATCTTAAGGGTACCTCATCACTAGTTGTGAAATACTGGCATCTACAACATGGAGCTGGCCACTGCTCCTGTATAAATTATAGCAAAAAGGGAAAGTTGTGCTCACCACTAAACAATTTTAAACCATAATGTGGAGGTGTAAAACAGGTCCAGCTCCATGTTATAGCTCCAATCATTTCCCAACTACAATCAGGTAATCCAAGTGATGACCACTGAAAGTACAACCATTTGGGGTTTTAACCTAAAAGAGCAAAGCTGCGGGTAAAATGTATAATAGAGCAGTAGGATTCTTAATGAATCAGATGAAAGTGAGTGTAGACCTGGCCAGACTGGAGTTGATTTTTTACATAGTTAAATATATGGCAAAAGATAGACAAACAATCCCTGTTTTGTTTAAAGGGGAGGGCATTTTTTAGTAGCTTAATGCAAAAAATGTGTTCATTTCTTCAGCTCCAGCTTGATAATAGACAAGTGCAATGGATGGCTTTTCTTTGTATGAATTTTGTGGTCAAACCCTTGTTGCACCACATCTAATGGTTTAAAAATGGTGAGCACAACTTTCCTCATTTCCGAACATGACATTTTATTACACTTAACCATAATACCCTCTAACATGTACTCTCTAGGACTTCTCTGTGAAGAAAATTATAATTACCCTTGTGCAGTACCAGTAGGTTAGTGAGGGTTCATGTCAACTAACCCAAGTTTGCATATCACCTTGCTACTTTTAACATTTCTACCTAAGTAGGATCAGGCAGTTAACAAGTTCATGATTTTTTTTGCCCAAATTATATTATGTGACTGCTCAAACGAAGGCACTAAGGGGGAAATGAACAGGCGAAAATTCGCCAGCGACGGCTTCGCCGCCTTTGCCACACTTTGCCACACTTCGCCAGGCGCAACTTTGCATAGACAACGCAAATTCACTAAGTTGCAAAGTTTCGTCGCCAGCACCGAATGCTGGCGAAGTTGCGCTAGCATTACTACACCAGGCATAGCAAAGTTGCGCTAGCCTTAGATAATTTGCCTAAGCCTATCACCCTGTAAATATTGCACCTTGTCTGTTCTGAGGTGGTGAAGGCAAGTCTGGTGATAGAGGTAACGTTCAGTAAAATCAAAAACTTAGTGAATTTGCGTAGTAACGTTCTTTCGCCAATGTTCGTCACTTCGACCTTCAGTAAATTTGCCCCTTTGAATGAAGGAAATGAACTGGCTTGTGTAATGATGGAACATATAGCAGATGATCTTTAAAAAAATAAATGATGTAAAAATGATTATCAAAACTTTGACATATCTGGGAGAAAAAGGGGTTCTGGTGGATTTTTGGTTCTCTAAGGAAAAAGTAGTGTGTCTAATAAATAAGTACCAATGAATTGAAGGGAAAGTGAAGCTTTGAGTAAGAGTTCTAAAATCTGTGCCCCTTTAATGACAGATAACTTGAGTCCAGGCAATGGTTGTGCTGGGTTAAATATCCAGCTCAAGGTATAGGGATATAGATAGGGGCAACATGCAAAAACCAGGCCACATAAATGTATCCTGATGATTCATAGCCTGTTCCTGTAAGAAATCTGCTTCTCAAGTATATGCAAATAATTTGTAAATTTGTAAAACCTCCCTGTCCAATTACCAAACCACAGCAAAAATCTGCTATATTTCATCACACTTACCCACCATCACTAAGGTGTTTTTGTTCAAAATATGAAATTAAGCTTCCTCTCTAATAATATCTTTAATGCTCCATTAGTCCAAATACTGACTGATGTTTCTCTGCCTGGTTAAACTTTGGTATAATTTTTCATCTTGGTAGTGCTCCTTTTGTGTGGCTTATGCATTTACCTCCTGGTTATGAATTTAAAGCAGAAGGTAATACTTCTTGCCACTGTAACCCTATCTTGGCCACCACCTATATTATATGATATACATCATCAATATCTTACCATCCACAGGTCCTGAATCCCTTTTGCTAAATGAAAGGGCATTGGAAATTTCTTTCCATGGCAGTGCCTCCATCTAGGGGGATCCTGGGATACACCTACAGGTGGCCCCACTAGGAACAAATGATTAACCAAACCTCACACAGGCCTCACACAGATGGGTTAGGCATCTGCAGCGACTCAATTCTCAGGCAGGGCTCCCAAACTATCCTATTTGAGCATGACAAACCTGCTTTATGCTTCAGGGTACAGCTCCTAACACTATCCGAAGTGTGAGCACATCCGAGCTTCAGACCCTCCTGGTCAAGCTCTCCAGGCTTTGGGGTCCGTACCCCAAGCTCTCCAAAGGCTTCTCATATCCTTAAGCCCCTACATCTTTGCTCAATTCATGCAGATTGGAAAAAAGAGACCGACCACATGGTAGCTCAGCACAACAGTGACACCTTCTGGCCAAATCCGGAATCATCCAGGGCACACAAAAGACTCACTCCCCCTTAGATCTTATTCTAAAGCTCTTCTAGGACTTGGAGAATAACAAAAAGAGACAGAATCTAAACTTGGAATCAACTGACTCCACCCAACAAATAAGGTTGCTGGGAAGGGATGGCCTGCTAGCTGCTCTACTAGCCCACTGGAAAGACCACAGAACCACAAACCTAAAAGTTCCTGGTTTGAATCCCAGCAGAGCTTTTCCTTATCTCCCTCCCTCACAATGTGACTTCCAGGCACCTAAACACAACTTTTTATAGCAATTAACTGTGCCATGGGCAGAGCCACCCTCACGTGTGTCCAACTGAGAGGTAAAGCTGCGTGCAGAGCCACCCTCATGAATGCTCAGCAGTCAGACAGGATCACAAGCAGAGCCACTCTCATTAGTACCCAGGGTTCAGGCAGGAACAGAGACAGAGCCATCCTCGTGGGTGCCCGACTGGCGCTTGGGTCAGCCAAAAGTGCTCCAATAGTAGCTAATGCTCAAACAATGACTGTTAGAGGGCTGGCCTATATATGTAGGTCAGAGTCAGCCCTGATTGGTTGACTCCACCCAACTAAAAAGGTTGCTCGGAAGGGATGGTAAATACTAGGTGAAAGATAGTGAGCAAGCTTACTAGCTGCTCACCTTACCTACTGGAAAGGACACAGAGGCAGAAATATTCCTGGATTGGATCCCAGCAGAACCTTACCAGCAGCTTCAGCATACAGTATGTTGCAGTCTGTAGCTAGGCCATGTCTTGAAACTTTCATTTAAACACCTGCTCTATAATTCTTGTGAGTATTTTATTAATGCACTTCTTGTCAGTACAAATTAAAATTAAAGTGGTTACTCAAAGTATTATAATCAGTGCTGCAGTAAAAGATAGCAAATAGACAGTATCAGTAGTTCCATTACAGTGCAGGGGGAGTGTCTAGATGTTTGGTAGCATCTCTCTCGCAGTCCAAAAGGAGTGTCTAACAGAGGATGATCTTGTATCGGGTCAATCTATATCAGAACACTCCAAACAACATCCAGTCTGAAGAATATGATTATCTGCAATACACAGATGAAGCTACTCTGCTTAATCCTACTATTTAAAGGTAAGATAAACCTGAAATGAAAAGAGAAGGATAGGAAGATAGGTGGACAGATAATTTATTACACATTAAACATATTATGTTGGCTTTGGAAATGTTAATATTTCAATAACAGATTCAAAATATGGTTATTTCTATATATACTTAGCTCTTACATAGATTAAGGTGAAATTGCAAATTAGGCTTGTTTCAGTTGTAAGAGAAAGGCTACAGGGATTTCTAGAGATACATTTTGAAGATTTACCATTGAATATTGCCAATTGCCAGCAAAGAGAAGACAAGTCAATGCTTTATAAGTAGAAATTATACATTTTGAATGTCTTAAATTGTCATATTCTGTAATAATGTTTGTGTTAATGCACCTCGAAGAAGCTTCACAAATTAGAATTATTTTTTATATGTTAACTAAAATCATATTCTTTTTATGATTGCCAAATAATTTGAGAGAGCTGGACAATAATCACTATTTTATTCACTTGGTCATAGGCTTCTGTTTTATCTGTTCCTTTAGCTGAAGATCTGGGGCTTTCTATTTTGTTGTTTTATGACCAATAAATATAAAATGAGCTGTAGCACATAGAGTGACTGTACTGGCACCAAAAACTTCTCAAATTTCAGAAGCACAGGCAGGCACATTGGAAAACATTTGTAGGGATGGGCGAATTTTTTTGCCTTGTTTCGCCGCGAAAATGACGCCCATAAACTTGCATTTGTAAATAAATGAAGAAAGAGATTTATTTAGAGATAACCTTTCATGTGGGAAAAAATAGTCTTATACATTTTATGTCTGAACATGGGCAGAATCACAGGTTTTTGATGGTGACCATGTTGAGGTAGAAAATACTTAAGACTATTTTTTCCTGTCTGCTCTTCTGACATTTGGCATAAAGGTTTTGCTGCCAGTAGCTTGAGTCACTTGTACTGTATAATTATTTACAGTATATATTTATATACATATATATAAATTATCTTCAGACCAGCACTCCCTTTAAAAACTTAGTAATTTATTGTTGCATAGTATCAAATACCCGACATTCCAGTCCACATTTGGACCTTTTTCAAGGATCCTTGAAAAAGGTCCAAATGTGGACCGAAACGTCGGGTATTTGATACTATGCAACAATAAATTGGTCTGAAGATAATTGATGCATACAAAATTACCGTACACCCCGCCATAAACAGCAGCTTTGGAGTGCGGATACTCATTGGAAAGTATATATATATATATATATATATATATATATATATATATATATATATATATATATATATATATATAATATATATATATATATATATATATATATATATATATATAGATATCCATTGGTAGAAAGCAGCGCACACTGGAATTTTTAAAAGTTTAATTTATTTATCAAATTTTAAAAAATATTTTACATGTAGCGATACATGTAAAAAAAATTTAAAATTTGATAAATAAATTAAACTTTTAAAAATTCCAGTTGCGCTGCTTTCTACCAATGGATATCTGAATAATTGACACGGCAGCAGCACCTGGTACTTGATTATTCGAAGGTGTGCGAGAGACTTATTTTGTTTTTTATATATATATATATATATTTATCTGATCTGTTTTAATGTAACCAAATAAAATTATACTTTTATTAAATCCCAGTGTGCACTCATGCTTCTCGGACTTATATATATATATATAAATATATATATATATATATATATATATATATATATATATATATATATATATATATATATATATATACACACACAGGTATGAGAACCATTATTCGGAAACCCACCGTTATTCAGAAAGCTCTGAATTACGGAAAGGCCATCTCCCATAAACTCCATTTAATCCAAATAATGCAATTTTTTTTTCTGTTTAATAATAAAACAGTAGCTTGTACTTGATCCCAACTAAGATATAATTAATCCTTATTGGAAGCAAAACCAGCCTATTGGGTTTATTTAATGTTTACATTATTTTTAATTAGACTTAAGGAATGAATATCCAAATTACAGAAAAATCCGTTATACAGAAAACCCCAGGTTCCAGGCATTCTGGATAACATGTCCCATACCTGTGTATATATATGTATATATATATATATATATATATATATATATATATATATATATATATATATATATATATATATATACATATACAGAATAATAACCAGGCAACCACATGAGTATCCTCACTCCAAGGCTCAAGGCCCGATATACTGTATCTTTAAAGGTGGGGTGCTCAGTCATAACGTGTATATACAAAGTATCTTCCAACTGGCACACCCTTATAAAAACGTTGTCTTTTTATTAATATAGCATTGTATCAGAGTATGAAAATAATAAAATAACACAGCGTTGTGGACAACCTGTAAATGATATCCTTAATTAGTGCTTTTCGTTGTCAATGATGTAGACAAAAATGAAGACTTTTAGAAGTCTATATAGTAACATAGTAAGTTAGGTTGAAAAAAGACACACTTCCATCAAGTTCAACCTTTTAAGTCTTTATATAACCTGCCTAACTGCCAGTTGATCCAGAGGAAGGCAAAAAACCCCATTTGAAGCCTCTCCAATTTGCCTCAGAGGGGGAAAAATTCCTTCCTGACTCCAAAATGGCAATGGGACCAGTCCCTGGATCAACTTGTACTATGAGCTATCTCCCATATCCCTGTATTCCCTCACTTGCTAAACACTATCCAACCCCTTCTTAAAGCTATCTAATGTATCAGCCTGTACCACTGATTCAGGGAGAGAATTCCACATCTTCACAGCTCTCACTGTAAAAAACCCCTTCCCAATATTAAGGCGGAACCTCTTTTCTTCTAATCGGAATGGGCGACCTTGCGTCAGCTGGAAAGACCTACTGGTAAATAAAGCATTAGAGAGATTATTATATGATCCCCTTATATATTTATACATAGTTATCATATCACCCCTTAAGCTCCTCTTCTCCAGCGTGAACATCCCCAATTTGGCCAGTCTTTCCTCATAGCTAAGATTTTCAATACCTTTTACCAGCTTAGTTGCCCTTCTCTGTATCCTCTCTAATACAATAATAATAAGTCTATGGGCAACATTTTTGTTGCTGTGATTTTTTTTTAAGCAAGATATATTAGAGTCTATGGGTGATTTTTTCTTCCTCCAAAAATCAGTGGGCATTTACATAAGATCAGATGATGAACTGCAATGTTTGGGCATGAGAGACCCACCAGTTGTGTCATATTATAAAGTGGTGGTTCACCTTTGGGTAAACTTTTGTATGTATGTATGTTATAGAATGGCTAATTCTAAGCAACTTTTCAATTGGTCTTCATTATTTATTTTTTATAGTTTTTTAATTATTTGCTTCTTTATCTGACTCTTTCCAGGTTTCAAATGGGGTCACTGACCCCATCTACAAACAAATGCTCTGTAAGGCTACACATGTATTGTTATTGCTACTTTTCATTTCTCTCATATTCAAATTCCAGTGTACCAAGCAACCGGATTGCTGCAATTGCAAACTGGAGAGCTGCTGAATAAAAATTACTTAAAAACCACAAATAATAAAAAATGAAACCAAATGCAAATTGTATCAGAATATCACTCTCTACATCATACTAAAAGTTAACTTAAAGGTGAACAGCCTGTCATGGGAAAAAAAATTTTTTCAAAATGAATCAGTGTAACGTTCTGTTACCTGGGATCCCGTAGGAAGATGGCTGGTCCACGGAGGACTGGTGGTAAAGGGAACTCCTCTACTCCTCTGGCTTTCTTTTTTTTTTAACAATTCTTTTATTGAAACAATTGTACATGCAACCAACATCACTGTTACAAACACAATTTTTTGTACCGTTTTGTACACGTACCATGCAAGCATTTTGTTACAAAATAAAACATAAACTAAAAAACAATTACACGGTGTCATTGTCATTCTATAAATTCTTGCCTTATTCCTGCATTTGATTGTGATTTCTTTGCCATAGCTTTAGAATTAGACCCATGCAGTTCCATCACAGCACATCAAGTTAACCATAAGTGTAACTGTAACAAGTATCGAAAACTGCCATTGTTTCCCGTCATGACTCAATTTAAACACATAACTCCTCTGGCTTTCTGCGGCGGAGACAGCAAAGGAGCCAAGCGTGTTACCAAAGCGTAGTACAAGGGATCAGGCAAGAAGGTAGTCAAGTTCAGGCAAGGTCAGTTCCAGAAGTCAGAGAAGCGAGGTACCAAAGGATCAAACAAAAGCGTAGTCGAGTTTCAGGCAGAGGTCGGTTTCAGGCAGCAAAGGAAAACAGGCAGAGGGTCAAACAGGAACACGGACAACCAGGACTTGAGCGGAACAGTAGAAACTGAAGCCAGCTTGGGCAATGAGAGAAGGAAGAGGAAGGTATTTAAGGGAGCAGGAACCAATCAGGAGCAGGTTGAGGAAGGACAGGCACATTAACAGCCAATAGGAGAATAGACGCACCATTATGAGGTCATTACACCTAAGTGTTTTGGCGGGAGCGTCCGTGCGCCTAAACTAAAGCACGCCGGCGTTCATGCGCCGGCGCCTAAGTTGATGCGCGCCAGCGTTTAGGCGCTGGCACAAGGCGGATGTTACAATCAGTTAATAGTGCTGCTCCAGCAGAATTCTGCACTGAAATCCATTTCTCAAAAAAGTAAACAGTCACATGACTTGGGGCAGCTGGGAAATTGACAATATGTCTAGCCCCATGTCAGATTTCAAATTTTAATATAAAAAAATCTGTTTGCTCTATTGAGAAATGGATTTCAGTGCAGAATTCTGCTGGAGCAGCACTATTAACTGATTCATTTTGAAAAAAAAATTTCCCATGACAGTATCCCTTTAAATAATTTAAACTAGGATCTAATGAACATAAAATATGAAATAGTGAACTAATTTGCTGGCACAGCAGAATATTGTATTGCAGGCTATTCTTATTTTGTGTAACCAGTGCATAGTGAAGCATGATGAGCCCTGATACAAACTGTAGTAATAAACATTCTATTTTGCAGTGTTGGAATCTCAGTTGGTTCTACAGCAGCCTCAGGACGTTGTGTTTGTTGATGTGGGAGGAACAGTGAGGATCTCCTGTGTGTCCAGTGAATCTCTGGAGTCTGGAACTGGAGTTTCCTGGTACAAAAGAACATGGAGAGTTGGAGAGGCGCCTGAGGGAATAGTGTCATGTTTAAATCAGTCTGACAGACATAAGTGCAAACTCTCATCTGATAAACATAAAACAGATCTGGAGATACACAATGTGCAGAGAAATGATTCAGGAGTATATTACTGTGCATCTGAGTATGGGAGAATGATCTTTGCTAATGGAACAACTCTTATTGCTGGAGGTAAGACTCATTCAATGTGTGCTTCATTTGAATTGTTATTGAGATGCATTTTTCATTTCTTTTTTTTCTTTTTTAGACAGTTCCACATCCAATAGTTCAGTTCACCTACTGGGCCCTTCCCATGTCCTTTTACCCAACAAATCAGTCCAGTTGGTCTGTATCATACAAGAGGCTCAGCACATGGTCCATGTAGTTTGGAACATCTCTGGGACTAAACACTCAGGGAGAATGATTGCTATGGAACATACTGGTGGGACCTGGACATTTCTTAACTACATCACAGTTCCCCAAGACAAATGGAACCAAGGGGAGGATTTGATTTGCAACGTTTGTTTTAATTCCACTCCAATCAGTGTGCCAAGAAAAATAACTGAAACAGGTAAGATTCTCAACAGGTCACTTATTAGGATATAAAAGATGTTAGTTATGTTTTATTCAGAACTTATATTTCTCCTTTAAAGTAGAATTAAAGCATAACCAAAGAAGTAGCTAGACATGTTGTACATTATGTTTTGTGCTTCTGTACCAGCCCAAGGCAACCCCAGTCCTTTAGCAGTAAAGATCTGTGTCTCAAAAGATGCCCCAGTAGCTCCCCATCTTCTTTTCTGCTGATTCACTGCACATGCTCTGTGCTGCTGTCACTTACTGAGCTTAGGGACCCACTCACAATATACAGTACACATAGAATAGAAATGTCACAATATAAGGCTGATTAGTAATTAGTACAGATAATTACTAGATGGCAGCACAGAAACCAGTGCAATTAGCATCAGAATTTAATAATCAGCAAACCTGTAGCATCAGCTTATATTACAGGGGAAGCTCATTTTCTGCTGGATAATTAGTGACGAGCCCTAAGCTTAGCTTCTCAACAGCCAATCAGAGCCCACTGAGCATGTGAGTGTCACAGACACTTTCCAAGATGGTGACCCCCTGTGACAAGTTTGAAGTCCTGGATCATTGCTGCTATTGACAAGCTGAAACTTTAGCCTCGTGCAATAAGCTCAGTATATAAAATATGGCATTTTTAGCCATATTCATTTTGAGGGTTTAGTTCTCCTTTAACACTAAATTGTTTATTTTGTGTTTAATATCATATATGATTGTAATGGAATTGTTTGTTTCAACTGAATGTATTGTGTGGACTAATCTGCCATCAATTGAGTTAATGATATGATTTCTGCCTGGACAGCAAAAGAATCATTTACATCTGCCTGTTCTTCCTTTCTGATCCCTTCTCTGACTGTTGGTCTGTTGCTTCTTTTGATCCTCCCAATACAACTTTTCTGGAGACAAATATGGCAAGGTAAAAAGGGTGTATATTGTATTTTATCCATTAAAGTGGACCCGTCACCCAGACATAAAAATCTTTATAATAAAAGTCCTTTTCAAATTAATTATGAAATCCAATTTCTTTTTTTATTAAAGCATTCATAGCTGTTGTAAACTCATTTAAAAATCTCAGCTGTCAATCAAATATTGTCTGCCCCTCCTCTATGCCAGTGGCATAGAGGCGGGGCAAGCAATTACTTTCACTTTCTATTCAGCACTTCCTACATGTCACTGCTCTCCCCACATTCCCCCGTTCTCTTTACCATTTAATTGTGTAGCCAGGACATGGGGATGGACATTAGGTCCCCCATTCTGGTGCACAAACAAGATTCTGAGATGATATAAGACTTGTCTTAATAACAGTGTCCACAAAATGGCTCCTGCCTGATTGTTATAACTATGAATTCCCAGACTGATGGAAACAAGATTCAAATAATTTATACAGTGTAATTAAAGTTCATTTTGCTTGACTAACATGATAAAATAGGATTTGAAATAATTTTTTTGGGTGACGGGTCCCCTTTAAGTTTAGATTTAAATTATACAAAATAGCATCAATCGTGACTCTTCACAGTTTAAAATGAACCATTTATAATTAAAAAAAATAATTTTCCATGCAATTGTCAATTCTTCTATTTAACTGTAGATTTATTAGGATCTTTTACAATTAACCAAAGCTCGTTTATAGATAGATATATTTATACAAATTATACAAACCCCAAAGAGGTACATTTTAATCTTAAAATTACAGTTATTTTTAAATAAACCAGGCCTTTTACCTACTATTAGTGATGGGCGAATTTATTCTTCAGGCGCGAATTCACGGGGAATTCCTGCGATTCGCTGCCAGCGAATAAATTTGTGAAACCGCCGCAAATGTGCAATGGCGTCCGAAAACGGACGTCGCCGTCAAAAACTAGACTCTGGCACCGTTTCACAAACTTTTCGTGGACTTCATGGGAAATTCGCAAATTATTCGGTGAAGCGAAACACCACAGATTCGACCATCACTACTTACTATCTGCTCCAAGTACAAGTCAATGGTGCCATTACAAAGAAGGTGCTATACAACTATAAAAACTTTTAAAAATTACATGTAGACATTTGGACATTTTTTTCATATTTTTCATGTTATTTCATAAATTAGGGGCAGATTTATCAATGGTTCGAAGTGAAAATTAGAATTAAAAAGATTCGAATTCAAGACAATTTTTGTGTACTTTGACTAGGGAATAGTCCAAATTCGAAAATCGAATATCAAAATGTATCATTTTCTGTCTCTTTAAAACTTCGATTTCGACCATTCACCATCTAAAACCTGCGAAATTGGTTTTCAGCCTATGGGAATTCGGCTAAATACGGACCTATTTGATTAAAAGCGGACCTACTCGACCAAAAAAAAACTTCAACTTAATTTTGGTTGGTCTTTTTGGATTTGAATTTCAAAGTTTTTCAAATTTGAAATTCGACCCTTGATGAATATGCCCCTTATATTTGACTGTACCACCTTGAACAATAAGTAAAAATTTTTACCAGCTTGAGCTTCTTTATTCTTCTGTTTCCCATAGAAAATATTATGGGTAAACTAATACTGTAGTTTTTCAAATTTGAAATTCAACCCTTGATAAATCTGCCCCTTAGTATCAAACCTCCTTAAAAAGGAATTGAACTCATAAATGAATTAATGTAAACTTACTTTGGTTGCTTCCGTGAGAATGTTGGCAAGTTATGTTCATATTCTAGTTTTAGAGGCTTTTGCAGTTTACTTTATGAAGAGCTTGGTTCAATCCTAGGTCAGACCCTAGGGTTAAGTGACTGTGCTAATAGAACAAAGTCTGCTAAGGGTAAAATAGAAAATATTTTCGAAACTACCATAAAAAGAAAATGTACGTAACTTTCAAAAGTGCTTGGAGATCCATTCTGAGTAAGTTTGCATTAATTTGTTTTTGCATTTAAAAGTAAACTTTAAAAACATCATTAAATACAACAATACAGTATTTGGTGCTAAACAAACTGGGTACTGTCATAGCCATGGAAATGCACTTCCAAATAAGATAGGGGCCTTTTTATCATACTGTATAAAAGATTGGAGATAAACATCACCGGTGACGTCGCCCTTAGCAACCAATCAGCAATTAGATTTCAACAGTCACCTACAAGTTAGAAAACAAAAACAAATCTGATTGATTGCTATGGGCAACATCTCGGGTGATGTTTATCTCCTTAAATAATAAAAAGGATTACATTTGCCCAGGAGCAGTAACCCATAGCAAACAATAAGATGTTTTCTTTTCAACAGGTGACAAGTAAATCCTACCTGCTGATTGGTTGCTATGGGTTACTGCCCCATGGCAAACTTTTATTGTCTTTTATTACATAACCCCGTTAGTCTAATAATAGTGCAATTTGGCCTCAAGTGGGAATAACTGAGCTGATCCAATTTAAAAGTAAGCAGTTGATCACTAAGCAGAAGTACAATCCCAGACTTGCTTCATGGATTGTTTTGCTCATTTATTAAATTATAAAGTAATATTCTGAATTTAAAATAATTAAATAACTGTGTGCCCAGCCTAAAAAAATAAAAAGACACTATACAATACTGTATTGATAAAATAGCATCTTTTTTTTTAATTTCAGGGATCAAAGGAAATAAATCTAATAGGAAAAACATTGACATTGAAGAGGAAAGAGATTCTCAGGTACTGATACATATTTCCAGAATAGTGCACTCAATGAGCCATTATTGTACCCTGGAAAAGCCTAGCAGATATAAAGCCCACAGAAAGAGAACGTTGTGCCTTTTTCTGCAAGCAATCAAGGCTTCTATATTTGCTTTTCCATGTTTTGTAGCCGGTTACTTGTTTCAAATATTAACATTATAGAAAAACTGAGGAATGACAGTTTGTAAGTTACACAAACATAAAATCTTAGATTCACCAAGGTATACATAGTTACATAGTTACATAGTTACATAGTTACATAGCTAAATTTGGTTGAAAAAAGACCAAAGTCCATCAAGTTCAACCCCTCCAAATGAACTGAAACCCAGCATCCATACCCACCCACACTAACACTGACCCCTCCATACCTTCACATAAATTCTATATACCCATATCTATACGAACTATAGAGTTTAGTATCAGAATAGCCTTTGATATTATGTCTGTCCAAGAAATCATCCAAGTCCCTCTTATAGTCATTAACTGAATCAGCATCACAACATCACCCGGCAGTGCATTCCACAACCTCACTGTCCTGACTGTGAAGAACCCCCTACGTTGCTTCAAATGAAAGTTCTTTTCTTCTAGTCTAAAGGGGAGGCCTCTGGTACGTTGATCCACTTTATGGGTAAAAAGGTCCCCTGCTATTTGTCTATAATGTCCTCTAATGTACTTGTAAAGTCTAATCATGTCCCCTCGCAAGCACCTTTTTTCCAGAGAAAACAACCCCAACCTTGACAGAATACCCCAGGGATCCCCAACCTTTTGAACCTGTGAGCAACATTCAGAAGGAGTTGGGGAGCAACACAAGCATGGAAAATATTCTTGGGGTGCCAAATAAGGGCTGTGATTGGGTGTTTGGTAGCCCCTATGTGGATTGCCAACCTACATTGAGGCTCTGTTTGGCAGTACACCTGGTTTTTATACAACCCAAACTTGCCTCCAAGCCTGGAATTCAGAAATAAGCTCCTGCTTTGAGGCCACTGGGAGCAACATCCAAGGGGTTGGAAATCAACATATTGCTCATGAGCTACTGGTTGGGGATCACTGGTCTCCCCTCATAATTTAAGTCTTCCGTCCCTCTAACCAATTTAGTTGCACTTAGTCTCTGCACTCTCTCCAGTTCATTTATATCCCTCTTAAGGACTGGAGTCCAAAATACGACTTTTATTTTTATTAATTCATTTATTCATTCAGATGTCAAAAAAGAAATAATAATGTCTTTCACTATGCCAATAAATACAGTTAGATAGTAAGTAGCTAGTAAATAATTGCAAATTATACTGCCATGGGCCTTTAATACTTTTAAGATCCATAAAAGATACCAGACACAATGGCAAGTGTAGCGGGGGTGACCCATGAACGTTATTACGTCAAATATGTAACGTTTCAGGGCGTGCCCCTACGTCAGTCTGACATCTTTGATGTAATAACGTTCATGGGTCACCCCCGCTACACTTGCCATTGTATGTCTGGTATCTTTTACGGATCTTCAAGTGGGAGAGGCGCAGACCTCTCTAAACAGCACCGGGCTTAAGCTAAAGGAGAGGAGGGGGAAAGAGGACCAGTGTGGATCCTTTAATACATTGACCAAAGAAACCAGAAAAGATTTTCTCAAATGGCAGCACTTACCCTAAAGAGAATTCATCAACCTATAGTACACAGAGATGGGAAGGCAGGTTTATCAAAATTTGAATTTTCAGTGTTTTTTTAATTAGAAAAAAAACATGAAAAACTCATCAAATTTGAATGCTTCTGATGTTTTTACATTTAAGTTTCTTAATTTTCCATTATTGATACATTTTAAAAATGTTGTGGTTGCAAGAAAAACGAATTGAAATTGCTGCTTTTCACCTCAATTTTGTCAAATTATGGAAGAAACATCATTTTGAATTTTAGTAAATGGGTCCCTCAACAAGCAGAATAGCTAGATCCCTAACAAGTCCTGGTCATTTCACCTTGTTTTAGATAATACTCAATTTTACAAGCAAGCAAGCACAATAGGGACGTAAAATGTGGACTGGTCCCTCCTCAACTAGCTTATTTTGTAACATATTTTTATTGAAAAAAATAACTGTTGTTTAACAGTGAATGAGACTGAGTCACATTATTAATACTAAATAATACAAGATAAAAAGCAGAAAATAGCATATTTAGCTATCAGCTAATAGCTATCAGATGATTAACAGCAAATATCTATATGGTTGTTCTGCGTTGGTAGCATACAATGAGAGTCAAAAGTGTATTTTGTCTCATCCATATCTAAATGCTCTTGATTTACCGTTGGCCAATATACTTATAAATAATTAAAGTAAAAAGAGAATAACAATGAAAAAACAGGTGCTATTGAGGATATAAAATGGAATTCTGAGCAGTTAACTGAAAGGGGAATAGCCAATAAATGGTGTATCAACTCAAAGTTCTAAATCCAGCAAGGTTGTCCATACATCTATTAAATGTTGGGTATTATTTTTTATCGTAACAATTCCCTACCCAATAATCCTGATATTTCAGGGGATATGATTGGGCAGAACCAAAATATACAGGGAGGGTACCAATCTCTCCACAGTTCTTCCAGCATAATGGTGGATGATCAAGAAATAGAGAATGCAATTTTGCTGGATTATGATACAAAATCATAAGAATAATTAACTTATTCTTAGCTGGCGTCAGCAGTTCACAACTGCTGCTACCCAATTTCATAACAACCTTCATATTTTTAAAACTTGTCTGAAAGTCAAACTAAAATAGAAAGAACCAAGTTTAAACATGTTAGACATACGCCTCACAAGGTATTTTTACTGATGTGTTAAAATTAACAAAGAGGGAGGTGTTTTGACTCCCACCGGTCTGTCTAATGGCATCACAGGCTGCTCAAAATGTTCCACAGGTTTTGGCAAACAGGACTTGACATTTCATTTTTATGAGGGTTTAACTAAGGCCAACAACACATATTATATTCTACTCTTTATTTGTGTGTAGAGGAATTTAAGCAAATGTTATTAGATGATGTTGGGATACATGCTGTACTGTAATATGCAATTCTATATGTAACAAGGATTATTGGTGAAATTTATCTTTTAGCAGGGAATTGTTTATTGTCAGCTGGAACTCCAAGGTGTCCCTCTTGGCAGAAGATGTCTTGACAATGAATCAACCTAAACTGGAAACAATGAAACAAACTAAAACTGGAATACAAACTGAGGCCGATTAAATGACCAAACCCTAATGTTACAGAGTTGAAGAGTTAGGTGGAATCATTTTACTGCAATAAAAGATAAGAAATTAAGGAAAATCTAAACAAGAATTGAAAAATGTATTTTTTTACTGAGCTTTATTCCTCCTCAACATACGTAGGTGTCATACTCTAAAATAATGAATGATGTAATAACTTACAGAATATATGACCAGTCTGCCCTAACAGGATTTCATAAAACAATGTGACTCAGCTGTTAAAGACAACATTTTATTATAAGAATCTAGCATTATTTATAACATAGTCTGATCACATAGTAGAACTTTCTCACCAGTGTTGTGCTGATTGGTTCAAGACAATCACCTGTCTCGTGTTCCCTGGCAACAGAACTTCCTCACAGCATCATAAATACAAATTTTCCAGACTAGTGTAGATGAATTAAAGCTTCTTTATTTACCAAAGATTAAAAGTGCATAATGTCCTTACTACTGACGCGTTTCGTGCCCATTGGCACTTCCTCGGAGTATATCTGATCTGATCACATTGGTTAGAAATTGTAAGAAAAATAGCACTGGGCGCACCTCCCAACAAGGCTGAGCACTTCAGCAACATGGCGTGTTCACAATGATGTCAGCATGCATGGATGTAGACGCCTGTGTCACAATGACATGCATGTGCACACGTTATGATGCTCGGTGCATGTGCATTCCACTTAAAAGGATGCCAATGCCTAGATCCATTGCCAGTGAGTGTCGCCTTGGTGAAGAGACTGAACACTGATTGCAGTTCCTGTTTTTCCTATATTTGATCCTGACTTTTGCTTCCTGAACTGTCCCTTGCCTGTCTGACCTGCCTTTGCCTTTTGATTTGGTTTTCATGATTGGTTCCCTTGCACTCCTACCACTCCTCCATTAGGACTCACTCCTGTTATCACCTCCAGTGATTGTTTCTTCTCAGTGGTAGGTGTAGAACACTTCTACAAACTCTTCTATCAAGCCAATCTGATAGAGATCCTGTCTGAACCCTGTTTCTTACTTCACTGTATTAGTTTGAGCCAATATCTCTATTAAGTATAAATAAAAAAATTAAGTTTAACAAAGTGAACTATATAACTTGTCTGTCCAATGTCTTATTACAAAATGAGGTGTATTAACATGAAGTTGGTACTCTCTTTACTGCTTGAAGGAGAACTAAACTCTATTAATAAAAACATCTAAAAATGGCATATTTTATATACTGAACTTATGGCACCAGCTTAAAGTTTCAGCTTGTCAATAGCAGCAATGATCCAGGACTTCAAACTTGTCACAGGGGCTCACCATCTTGGAAAGTGTCTCTGACACACTTATAACACTGTAGGAGTTATAATAATTTGCATTAATGGGGAAGGCAAACAGTTTGTGTGCAGTTTTTGTACCATATTCAGAGTTTCAAGGAGTAAGGATTATCTTTATTTCTCCAAGGGTAACAGTTCTGCAGAGCATTGGAGCAGTATGGCAACAGAGCTGGGTGTAACTGGGGCCCACCAGGTTAGGAGAGAATGTTTCTGGACATCCTTCTGCCTGTCCTTGAGGGTTAAAATAAAAAGTACATTTTTGCCCGAGAAGAACGTGAGGGGGCCTAACATGCAAAATGGTAGAGACAGTCATAGCCTATCCCTTTCCCAATCAAATGGACCAGATAGAGTTCCCTTAAGTAATCCCAATTACATTGTGCAGCCAAAGGTGAGTCCCATAGCTATATACCCCCTGCCACGTGCCTTCTTCTTGTAATTGTGAATCCCACCCAACCTGCTTAGGGGCGCCAGCCCAAAAGGGATCCTTCCATCTGGGGAATACTGAGGGGACACTGGGACTCACCACAGAGCCTGTAGTTGGGGGGTACGTTACCAGTTTTGAAAGTTCTGGAATAACTCCCCTTGGTCACTCACATAGGTGTTATAGTCACAGAAGTCCAACCGCTTCTACTATCTTTGCCATTTCACATAGCCAAACCCTCATCTCCAGATAAACCAAGAGACTCACATCTCAGCCAGAACAGGGTCCTCTCTCTGGGATCAGTAGGGATCTCCCCGGAGTCCTGGAGTAATCCATGGGTCACTGTAGAATTCAGACGGTGTACTCATGTACTCATGGTGCCTTTTCAGTCCTGGGATCCTATGCCACCTTTGTAAGCCAGAAAGGGAGCAGACCCTATTTTAAACGCATAGCAGGGTTTCATTCTTTCTACCAACCACATAGCAGCTTCCAATAGTGGCCAATCACATGATTGGCTGGGGGCGGGGCATTATTCTAAACGAACTCTAAATCATTTAGTTTAAATATCATTCAGAATGTGCATTTAAAGGGTTAAATCATCCCATCGCACATATTGTGGTGCCAGGTTGTATTTTTTTCGGTTTCTAAATTAGTTTATGTATTTGTTCATTTCTAATACTATTCTAATCTGCTTGCTAGGGTCACCTACTGTAACAACTACATAAGTGTTGTTAGGAAAAACAGTAGTAGTTATCATGCGGCACAAAAATAGGGTCAATGATCAAACAATGAAGCTAAGCATTATCATCATGCTATGTTTGTTTTGAAAACTTCAATTACTTTTCTCTGTGTAGCCATTGCCATTAGCTGATATTAATGTCACTGGGGCTCATTTATGAACACTGGCAAATTTGCCCATGGGCAGTTACCTATAGCAACCAATCAATGATTAGCTCTTTAAAGTCAGCTGCAAGTAGAACAATGAATGCAGCAATTTGATTGGTTGCCATGGGTTACTGCCCATGGGCAAATTTGCCCAGTGTTGATAAATGACCCCCACTGTGTCTATAAGTGTGTCTCAAACACCTAAACATGTTTTTTGGCAATTTTTAAGTATACTGGGGCCTAACACAGTTCACGATGGCTCTGACGAGTAAGACCCACATGGTGATATGGCTAAACATACAAGTGAAATCAGGTCACCTTCCACCTACAGATGTGACTCACGTAGTTCTGGTAGAAGAACTTCTTCAAGCCAATTCAATCCACCAAGGTCAAAAGATGACATACATTCAGACCACATAAATGTCAATCCCGTAGGCGATGACGATAGGCAACAAGGCCACAGATTTAGCTCTGAAGAAAAGGTCCATACATCCTATTCCCAAAAATCAGCCTGCTGGAATGAAGTCAAAGCATCTATGACTGAGCAGTGTATGCAGAAGCAATGATGTCATCAAAAAAAGGTTTAACGACTGCAAAAGGATAGTCAAACAAGAAATGTCGGAAGAAGCCCTTCAGTCCAAATAACTGAAGGAGGACCATATCAGCCTGTTCAGTTCTCTGCATGGAAATCGTAGCTATAATCTGGGTAACTATATAATCTATCGACCTAATCGAACTATGTAATCTATACATCTATATATATCTAAGTAGTGCCTAATTTCTATGTTAAGGGAAGGAGGGGGAGGAGACAGAGAGAAAGAGAGGTAGATGAGATGTTTTTTTTGAAGGTAAAGTTCCATTAAATCAAAAACTCTGCAAATGCATAAGGAATATCATCAAGATTTTGTGAACATTCTGCCATTTGCTTTTGGATGACATGCTGTCTTTTT
The DNA here is from genome assembly GCF_017654675.1 of Xenopus laevis. Classification (NCBI taxonomy): domain Eukaryota; kingdom Metazoa; phylum Chordata; class Amphibia; order Anura; family Pipidae; genus Xenopus; species Xenopus laevis. The sequence goes on along the minus strand of NC_054385.1, from coordinate 120,725,597 downwards.
TTACAGACCAACAACCGAAAAAACAAGCACCGCCCATGGGACAATCTTGTGCTATAGCACAAAAAAGCAAACTTGGCCAAAGAAAATAGCACATTGTCTAACAAGTCTAACAAGTGACACTCATTATCCAACAGAAAAATAAATTGACCATCATCCTAAAAATGTAAGACAAGATCAAAAAGCAACTTGGCAAGCACATCTTCTAACACTTTAACAACAGATGCTGTTTCAAGTGACATCCAACAAAAAAATAAATTGGCCATCATCCTGAAAATGTAAGAGAGGATCATATTGCCAGGCACCAACCATCTTTTCCTAACTGGCACACCCATATAGTGTTTATAGTGCAACAATACCCAACGTATATGTTGGTAATAACCCAACAATACCACCACCACGTTATGCTGTTCCAGCAGCTACACATCATGATCTTTTTTTTACACACTTACCATCCACACCGAAATTCCAATGTGTCTCCTTATATGTGGCCTACACAGAGGCCTTTTTTGCAACAAATAAGTGAAGTAGAATGTGAAGAAGAAGCACAATCCCATGATGATGCTGTATTTTCAGAGGAGCCAGAGGAGAATCAGGAATCATCTAAAGATGACCATTCTGAAGGTGCGCTGGATCCATTCCAAGGGGCCCATTCACCAAGCTCGGGTGAATGAATAGAGGGAAAAAAGCTCGAATTTCGAGTAGTTTTTTGTGCTCCTTGACTATCGAATTGGTGTAAATTCGCCTGAGTAGAATGATTCGAATAGATTGAGCGCAAAAAAACTGCGACTATTTGCCCATTCGGTAGTCGTAGTACTGGATCGAGCGCAAAAATGCTGCGACTATTCGCCCATTCGATGGTCGAAGTACTGTCTCTTTAAAAAATACTTTGACTGCCTACTTCACCATGTAAAACTTACCGAATTGCTTTAAAAGTCCCATAGGCATGTTTTCCAAGTTTTTGATCGAATAAAAAGGCATTCGATCGAATGAAAATCCTTAGAGCGAATATTCGATCGTGCGCCTATTCGCCTGGCGAATATTCGCCCATTCAACTATTAAACTATTAAATTCGCCAGAATTGCCTATTCGATTCTATTCCCCAGTCGAATTTCGACCCTTGATACATCTGCCCCCAAGTGTCCCATAAGGCATTTCAATCTTTCAATTATTCCTACAGTATGTGCAGACACAAATAAGATGCCATAATGAAATGGTGAATTTGCATCATACCAGAAATAGAGACATTTTTAAAGTACGCTTGCAGCTACTAAAAATGAAAAATCAGAATTATGATTTGGACGCAACACTGAAAAAAATGGAGCACATTCAAACTGAACTCCTCAAGCAAAATTTGACCACACAACAACATCTGTTGAAATTAGTCGCTCACTGGCAGATATTGCTTCATCAATGAGTAAGCTTGTAGAAAACACTAATAAAAACTCTGAATTAACTCCCATATGTAGTGTCGACAAAACACACCAACCACTTGTGATTTTGTACTGTATGTGAACAACGGCCAATGTTTGCGCCAACAAGATTACCCGTGTTACACAACCGGCTGAGACAACAAAGTGCTATAAGCATGTCCCACTTCAAATATTCCCAAAAAAGGGTAAAAAAAATCATTGTTAAACACACAGTATAAAAACATAATTTTTAAGGGTTTGACAACTTTATTATTGTCCTAATATGTCTAATTTGTTATGTGGATACAGTATTTTGGTTGTGTAACATTTGCAGCAAAGCGTCTTATTTTATTTGATGCCAATAGTCAGGTGTTAAGTGTATAAGTGGATATCATTGTTTTTTTTTTGTTTTTTTCCACACAAGCCACAACAAAAAGGGTAAGGATTTATTTATTTATTTACAAACAAAAATGGTGGCAAAGATTAAAGGCTACAGTGATGAAATGTCACACAGACACACACACACACACACCCTGTTGGTTTCTAACTGAACATTTAACATATAGCTTTGATTTTAACACCTGCACTATTTATATCTTACTGAAATGTCTGGTTGCTAGGGTACATTTTACTATAGCAACCAGCCTGTTTGAATGAGAGAGTGTTATGTGAATTGTAGAGGGTGTTATAGAAGGAAGATGTACCCTCACATAAAAAGCCATTTACTGCATGTTTAGAAGCATGGAATGTGCAAATGACATGTGTGCAAAAAATAAACAGGGCCACACATCAACATTACAATGATTCTGCTTGAAAAAAAAGAAAGAGCGTATATTGATATATCAACTACATCAAATGAAAATGAGCATGTTCATAGATGAGGTAGCAGACACATGACATTTGTAAGCTAAATAATGAGAATGTCATGTATGAGAGCCTTTTCAATGAACTTACAAGAGAAGTGTCCAGGAATGGTTTGCTGATGGACCTGGTTCCCACGTTGGCCTGCATCTGCGGGGTGGACAGGAGGATCTTCATATTGCATCACATTGATATATTTTTGAAGGTTTGTCTTGATAACTTTAGAATGTGACCAATAAGCTCTTTACAAGTTGACTTTCAGTCTGGTGTTTTAATCACTGGATGGTTGGTAGGGTAAAAAAAATGGTGATGCAATACTAGTCAAGTGCAATGCACTTACTTATTTCCAAAAAACTAAACATGAATGAAAATGTCAAAAATAAAAATAAGGCAAATAGGTGATATATTTTGAATCAATGTATTTTGTACAAACATGAGAACATGTGAAAGTTCTTTAGTTGTTGAAATACATATAGGCGTGTAAAGGCCTTTAAAACACTTGCAATAAAGCGCATGTGCAAGACTAGAAGATGGAAAGAGGACAAAAAGGCTTTAGCTACAGGAGTAAGAGCATTTCACCAGATCAAAGTGGGGTAAAATAAACCAGAAGATGATGCAAAAGACTTCAGGAGTAGTGAGGGGCGAATTTATTCACCAGGCATGGATTTGAGGCAAAATTTCCGCATTTAGGAATCTGCAAAATTTTTCGTGAAACTGCTGCAAAAATTTGCTGCTGAAAAAATGCTCTACGACAAAAAAGTTGCGTGCGTATAAAGTGATGCTTGTCAAAATTATTCTCATGCCCATTGACTTTAATGCATTTGGACAAAATAGTCGCGTGTGTAAAATTTGTTGTGCATGTCAAATTTCTCTTTCGTCAGAATTATTTTGACGCCGATTGACTACAATGTGTTTTGTGAATTTTTCAACGTTTTGCGGGTTTTTTTTGGAGTTTCCCAAATTTTTAGGCGAAAAGGAACAGATTCGCCCATCACTATTCAGGAGATAATTGGTTTCCGACTGAATTGAATTGTGAAAAGTAAGCATTGCTGGTACTTTCAATGGGCTGTTGTGAAAACATTGGTCATGAAAAGACTTATTGGTTAATGCGATAATTGTTATGCGCAGGGAATTGAATTGCAAACATACGAAAAGTAGCATTTATCATACGAAAAGTATCATATCGCATTGAATTGAAAAGAGCCCATTATTTGAATACTAGTTGTCATCTGTCATAAAATGTGTAAGTTTGACTTTTTTTACTGACAGTCTCCGGCCATTTTATGGCTTCAATTTTATATTTAATTTCAGACTGTTTCCAAAATGAATGTGTGGATGGCTAACAAATCTGGGGTTGAGAATTTCTTGACAAAATGACAAACTCAGGAGGTTTCTATTGAAATAGGAATGATTCACTACATTTTGAAGTTTCCAAAATGGAATTTGGAATTTAATTGTGTGGTATCTCCACCTAATAGGTGCTGAGGAAAATAGGATACAGAATGAAAAATAATCATAATACTCAGGGCATCTCACTATGAAAAAAATATCTTGGTATTTAGAGTTCCAGGTTTCTTCTCCTAGCTAAGAATAGTAGGAGCAGGATCATCCCTGCCCATCTGTAAAGTTTGTCTGGCTGGGAGTGACTGAAGAGAGTCCGTTATAGTTTCCAATGGCCCTACCTCTGATTTGGGCACCAAGGCCAGGTCTTGGACCTTTCCAAGGTGTCACCTGGGGCTTCTTGAATCCTAGAAGAAGTCCCACCTTCCAATCATCTCCACTTTAGAGACTGGGCCATGTGATGTCACCAGTGAGTAGAACTAAAGACACAGGTGTCAAGGTGCCTGGGAGGAGTGCAGGAAGATCCAAAGGAATGGGGATAAGTTTGATTTGTTTTTGTTTGTCTACATAGTGCAAAGCTAAGGTGACAAAATAGACAACCAGTAATCAGGCTCAACTCTGGAAAAAAAACTGCATATATTATAGTGTATGATAAATTGTAAGACATTCAATTTGTTGTGCAAGTTTAAAAAAAACATTTTTGTGGGTTTTTTGTTATATGCGGTCAGGAAATAAAATCATTATCATTTGTGCTTGGTGCTAAATGTGTCATTGAGTGTGATAGTGGGTGAATTCTTCTCTTCAACACTAATCTATTTACTTGGCATGAAAACAAAATGGTCATTTAATGCACAGGTTAAGGGGTACCTAACAGTTCCTAAGCCTATTGGAGCAAGTTAGATTGTTTTGCATATGTTTACATGACAAAAGTAAATGAATGTCAGGACAGTGTAAAATATGAAAGAGAGTAAAGGGTTCATGCAGAAATATGGAGCAGATCAGATGGACATATATATATAGTAGATCAGCATAGAAACATGGATCAGGAGTGAGTAAGTGTTTGGAAGAAGTAACAATAGAACTATATGAGACACAGAAATGAAGTAATTGACAGGGAAATTACAGGATAGGTCTAGGTATTTATTATACTATTGATTTAGGGATATAGATCTTGTATTAGCCAGAGCTAGGTTCCTAAATTTTAGGCAAAGTTAGCTATCATGATTGTACTAGGCCTTGGTTAATTTTATGTCAGGGAAAGTGTGATATATATCTCTTAAGGGGTTCCTCATCACCTCACTGTGACATAATGGCATCTACAACATGGAGCTGGCCACTGCTCCTGTATAAACTATAGAAAAAGGTTGAGCTCACCACACAATTTTAAACCATTAGGTGAAGGTGCAAAACAGGTCCAGCTCCATGTTGTAGCTCCAATCATTCCCCAACTACAGTCAGGTAATCCAAGTGCTGACCACTGAAAGTACAATCATTTGGGAGTTTTAACCTAAGAAAGCAAAGCTGCATGGTAAAAATGTATTATACAGCAGCAGGATCCTTAATGAATCAGATGAAATTGAGTGTAGAATTGCCAGACTGGAGTTGACTTTGCTGTAGTTGGCCAGCTTGAATATACATGGACAAGCAATCCCTGCTTTGTTTAAAGGGGAGGACATTTCTTAGTAGCTTAATTCAAAACATGCCTTAATGTCCTTGATAATAGGCGAGTGCAGAGGACCGCAACATCAAGTTTTGACAACTTATAATAAGAACTCTTTACAATTGAGCTCAATGCAAGAGTAGGAGTACTAAAAAAACTGGCTATGCACAGATTACTTGAGTCCAGGTAATGGTTGTGCTGCTGGGTTAAATATCCAGTTATGATAAATATAGGGGCAAAGTGCAAAAACCAGGCCACATAAATGTGGCCTGATGTTTCGTAGCCTGTTCCTGTAAGAGACCTGCTTCTCAAGTGTATGCAAATAATTTGTTTAAAGCCTCACTGTCCCGTTACCAAACCACAGCAAAATCAGCTATATATCATCACATGCACCCACCAACACTAAGGTGTTATTGGTCAAAATTCAAAATTAAGCTTCCTCTCCAATGATATTTGAAATGCTCCATTAGTCCAAGATACTGACTGATGTTTCTCTGCCTGTTTACCCTTTGGTATGATTGTACATCTTGGTAGCTCATCTTTTGTGTGGCTTCTGGATTTCTATACTGTTATGAATTTAAAGCAGAAGGTAGAACTTCTTGTGACTCTATAGTGAGCCTTAGCTTCTGTGTTTTTGTAGTTTCTATAAGAAATATAGGTGGGTGGATGTAAGTTACATGTAGGCTGTGCTTCTCTGCCACCCAGGAAAGGCAAAGTAACTGTCCAGTTGCAGCCACAGATTTTATTCTAAAGCTCTTCTAGGACTTGGAGAGCAACGAAGAGAGACAGAATCTAAACTTGGAGTCATCTTAGGTTCAGGAGGGTGCAATGAAGTCTGGGTTTTGTATATCAGTCTTGTTACTAGAGAACATGTAGTTAGTACATTACATGTAGTTAGTGTAAAGAGTTAAACAGAACCATGGAGAATAATTTGTATATGTCAATACTCAATTCAATTATCAATCAGTTTATTCAATCAATTTGCAGAAGAGCAGCGTCAGCACATGTTGCAGTCTGTAGCTAGGCCATGTCTTGAAACTTTCATTTAAACACCTGCTCTATAATTCTTGTGAGTATTTTATTAATATCAGTACAAGTTGAACTTCAAAAGGTTATAATCAGTGTTGCAGTAAAAGATAGTAAATAGACAGTATCCGCAGTTACTTTACAGTGCAGGGGGAGTGTCTAGATATTTGTCTCGCAGTTCAAAAGGAGTGTCTAACAGAGGATGATCTTGTATCGGGTCAATCTATATCAGAACACTCCCGACAACATCCAGTCTGAAGAATATGATTATCTGCAATACACAGATGAAGCTTCTCTGCTTAATCCTACTATTTAAAGGTAAGACAAACCATGAAATGAATAGAGAAAGATAAAAAGATAGGTAGACAGAATTTATTACACATTTCCCACATGTTGGCTTCTGAGATGTTAGTATTCCAGTAACATAATTATGATACGGTTTTATATATATATATATATATATATATATATATATATATATATATATATATATATATATATATATATATATATATATATATATATTTTATACTTAGATCTGACATAGATTAAAATGAAATTAAAAAATTAGGCTTGTTTCAGTTGCAAGAGAAAGTCTACAGGGAATTCTAGAGATACATTTTGAAGAATTACCATTGAATATTGCCCATTGCCAGCAACAAGAAGACAAACCAATGCTTTATAAGGAGAAATTATACATGACGGATTTTGAACGACTTAAAACGTCATATTCTGTAATAATGTATATGTTAATGCACTTCAAAGAAGCTTCATGAATTATAATTATTTTATATATATGAACTAAAATCATATTCTTTTTATGATTGGCAAATAATTTGAGAGAGTTAGACAAAAATCACTATTTTATTCATTTTGTCACAGACTTTTGTTTTATCTGTTCCTTTTTCTGAAGATCTGGGGCTTTCTATTTTGTTGTTTTATGACCAATAAATATAAACTGAGCTGTAGCACCTACTGCGACTTTGTACTCAAGCTACTGGCACCAAAAGATTCTTAGCAAATTTCAAAAGCACATGCAGGCACATTGGACCACATTTGTAAATAAATGCAGAATAAGATTTATTTATTATTTATTTAGCCTTTTCATATGGAGACAATAGTCTTATGCATTTCATGCCTGAACCTGGGCACAATCACAGGTCATTATATATAATAAAATAAAGCAGAGCAATAAAGAAATATACTATCGATCACCATATTTTAATATAATGTAACCACTTTTTGCAGCAATAAACCGTGTCTTTTGGAGTAAGTAGGACTTGCTTTGCACGCAGTTTGGAATTGATTTTTTCCAAACCAATCAAATTCAGGCATTTCAAAAAAGCTCTTTTCTGTACTTGATCTACCTTTCTAGCATGGATAAGAGCAAATCTGAAACAATCTGTATTTTTTAACATATAGTAACTGTTGTTACAACTCAGTAAATATATTGATCTCCAATACATCAGCCCCATTGGTTTTTAACTAACAATGAGCACATAGAGTGCTTTGTAAATATATACATATTTTTCATGACCTCTTTCATTGAGGGAAATAATAACGATGACCGAATGTGCCCCATTTTCTTCACCGAAAATTTTGTGAAACTGCTGTAAAATTCACAAAACACGGAACAATTCCTGATACTGTATGTATTAAAGTCTATGGGCAACTTTTTTTGTCTTGAAATTTTGAAGCAAAGAATATATTAGAGTCAATGGGTGACTTTTTTTCTCACTAAAGTTGCAATAAAGTCAATGGGGCAAATTTACTAACCGGCGATAATTCGCCAGCGCTGGCTTCGCGAACATCGCAACACTTCACCAAGTGTAAATTCGCCTGGACAAGTTGCGCACAGGGTACCAAATGCTGGCGAAATTACACCATCAAAATTATGCTCGGCAGTCTGAAGTTACGCTAGCATTGACTAATTAGCATACCGCGTGCAGTTAAAGTACAATGGACGTATATGTTGCTGCAAATACATTACACTACACAAGCCCAGGGAACCTTAATAAAATTATATAAAGTTATATTATAATGCCCTACACATGAGCCCACAGTATAGTTTAGGTGCCATATGTAAGCAAATGTAGGGGGGAAGGAGGGTACCCCAAGAAAAATTACGATCTTTTTCAGTCTATCACCCTTTAAATAGGAAAAAACGCCAGCATTTTTTGGAACTTAAAAAAATGTTCAACTTTTTTTTATCTACTCTATTGCACTTTGCCTGATCTGAGGTGGCGAAGGCTAGTCTGGCGATAAAGGTAACGGTCAGTAAAATAAAAAAAAAAACGATCTTTCGCCTGACTGAAAATTCACCTGGCTTTTGAGTGTGAAGTTTCGCCAGAGTCTATCTCCTTGGCGAATTTTTGCCAGCATTAGCCACTTCGCCGTTTAGTAAATTTACCCCAATGAGTGTTTTTTTCTCAAGTTTTCTCTCACTCCAAATGCTTTTAATGAATGGGCATTTTTTTTGCGTTTTTTTCAGCAAATTTTTTTTTGCTTCAAATTGCTGCAGTTTCATGAAAAAAATCTGCCAATGGTAAAATGCAGAATTTTGCAGCAAATCTACGTGTGCCGAAAAAATGTGCTCATCACTATTAAATAACAAAGCCTACACTTAGGGGTAGATTTATAGCGCTTGAACTGTGATTAAGGAGGGGTTTTTAATATGGAAAAATTCACTGAAAATGGAATTCAGCTCTTCTTAGTTTAATTCAGACTATACATGAGCATTCATTTACTCTAAGTCCAAAGCTACACTATCCCCTGTACCAATACATAAGATCAAATGATGACCTTCAATGTTTGGGCATGAGAGACACACCAGTTGTGTCATATTATACAGGACCCACAGTGAGGGCAGAATGTTAAGGCTGAGTAAGGTAACCTACATCTAGATTAATTTATATAATTTAAATTATGATCTAATTAACTTGAAATACGAAATAGTGAACTACTTTACTAGCAGTGCAGAATATTGTATTGAAGGCTATAGTTTGCTTATTTTGTGTAACCAGTGTACAGTGAAGCATGATGAGCCCTGATACAAATTGTACATAATTAAAGTAATAAACATTCTATTTTGCAGTTTTGGAATCTCAGATGGTTCTACAGCAGCCTCAGGACGTTGTGTTTGTTGATGTGGGAGGAACAGTGAGGATCTCCTGTGTGGCCAATCGAACCCTGGATACAGGAGGTGGAGTTTCCTGGTACAGGAGAACATGGAGAGTGGGAGAGGCGCCTGAGAGAATAGTGTTTTGCTCAAATCAGTCTGACAGACATAAGTGCAAACTCGCATCTGATAAACATAAAACAGATCTGGAGATACACAATGTGCAGAGAAATGATTCAGGAGTGTATTACTGTGCATCTGAGTATGGGAGAATGATCTTTGCTAATGGAACAACTCTTATTGCTGGAGGTAAGACTCATTTTACTTGAGCTTTATTGTGAATTGTTAAATGTTGATATGCAGTTTTCATTTCTTCTTTTTTTCTTTTTAGACAGTTCCACATTTAGAAGTTCAGTTCACCTACTGGGACCTTCCCATGTCCTTTTACCCAACAAATCTGTCCAGTTGGTCTGTATCATACAAGAGGCTCAGCACATGGTCCATGTAGTTTGGAACATCTCTGGGACTAATCACTCAGGGAGAATGATTGCTATGGAACATACTGGTGGGACCTGGACATTTCTTAACTACATCACAGTTCCCCAAGACAAATGGAACCAAGGGGAGGATTTGATTTGCAATGTTTGGTTTAATTCCACTCCAATCAGCATGAAAAGAAAGATTACTAAAACAGGTAATAATAATCTATTTAAAATATCTATTTGTATCCCCAGTGAGTAGGATCTTTGGGGTGCTTCAAGTTGTATAATTGCCTACATGATGAGTGTGATCTTTAAAATGCTTAATGGTGTGACCCTTGTAGTTACTGGAATTTTGTTCTTCATCAGGGTTTGTCTGTCATCTGTAACCTCAAAATGTGTGCAAAGATGCTTGTGTAAAGTAGAAACACTCGTATGACACAACCTAGCAATACAATTATCTCCACTAACATTTTCTTAATATGTTTTTCTTTCTCATTAGTGATGGGCTAATTTGCAGCGAATATGCACGATTCGGCACCAGCGAATAAATTCGTGAAACGCCCATGAAAATTCGTCTGAAAAAATTTGCCGGAGTCGGAAAAAATGGACGCCGGCGTAAAAAAAACGGGCGTTGGCGTCAAAAATGAGACGCCGGCGCCGTTTCGCGGATTTTCTGGCGAAGCAAAACGGCGCAAATTCGCCCATCACTATTTCTCATTTCTTTCATTCCATTTTCCATTCCCCCCCCCCATAGTGTGTGGGAAATATATATACCCATATTTACCGATACTGTCAGTTTCATAAGATTCTTAACTGAATGTATTGTGTGGACGAATTTGCCATAAATTGGGTTAATAATATGATTTCTACCTGGACAGTGAAGACAGCAAAGAAATCGTTTACCTCTGCCTGTTCTTCTTTTCTGATCCCTTCTCTGACTGTGGGGCTGTTGCTTTTTTTGATCCTCCCAATACAACTTTTCTGGAGACAAATATGGAAAGGTAAAAAGGGTTTATATTGTATTTTATCAATTAAATTTAAAGTATACAAAATACCATCAATTGTGAATTTTCAAAGTTTAAAATTAAACATTTATAATAATAAAAAAAATCATATTTTCCATGTAATTGTCCATTCTTCTCTTTATTTCTATTAACATGGCCTTTCACCTACTATCTGCTCCAAGCAAAAGCCAATGGTGGCATTACAAAGAGGGTGCTATACATTTGTATATTTGCATGCACCTTTTTAAGAAGTGTTGACTGTCAAAGAGCATTCAATTATAAAAATATACTTTGAAAATTACCTGTAGAGATTTGGGACAATTTTTCATGTTCATAACTTAGCATCAAAACTCCTTAAAAGGGGATTAAAACTCAAAAATGTAATTAATGTAAACTTACTCTGGGTGCTTCTCTGAGAACTTTGGCAAGTTACATTGATTTTCTAGTTTTAGAGGTCTATGAAGAGTTTGGTTCAATCCTAGGTCAGACCCTAGGGTTACGTGACTGTGCTAATAGAACATAGTCAGCCGGGGGTAAAAATAGTAAATATTTTCAAAACCACTGTAACCCACTTTTGACAGAGAATTTCTCTGATGCAGTGCCTCCACCTAGTGGGATCCAGGGATGCACCTACAGGTGACCACCCCACTAGGAACAAATAATTAAACACACAAGTGTGGCAAACATATATAACTTTATATAACTGAAAGAGAAAAAAAGGAAAATTGGGAGTACATTTAAATATCTTCCCTACCCTGTGGTACCCATGTGGTCTTCCCAACCCGTGGCACAGTTTTTACCCAAGATACAGTTCCACACTCCATTCTGGGTGGACAAACACAGTCCCAATCCCAGGAGCTCTTTATTCCCAAGGTAGCACTGCCTGCCCCAAATACCTCCCCTTTGGAAAGAGGCAGTAGCTCTCACATACAGTAGCAGGTTGGCAAGCAAAACCTGTCCTCACACAGGGGACACACACTGAAGCCTTTCAATGCCCTTTACTCAGGCAGCTGGTTCAGGCATCCATGGTATGCAATCTTCAGTCATGGCTCCAATACTCATCCAGAGTGTAAGCACCTCCAAGCCTCTTTCACAGGAATCCATTCACATTCTCTGCTGCCTCAGAGTTCCAGACCTCAGGCTACAGTCATAAAAGAAAGCTATTAGAAGGCCCACACCCAAAACATAAATGTGAGGTGCAATACTTACGGGACTCCACAGGAGAGTCACCAAGGTATCCAGAATACAATGAAAAAAGTGAAGATTGCACACTCAAGATGTATAAGAAAATAATTTATTGCATCAAAAAAAAACTTACAAAAATGGCCCCATACAGTCAGGCTCACAAATAATTATTAGGGTCCAGGTATCCCAGAGCCCACCAAGGGCCTCACCACCCATGTGGCTTTTCTCCATATCCTGGGGCCTCTGGCTGCAAGAGTACCAGCAGAAATGAATCCCACCACCCTGAAGTAAATAGAGAAAAAACTTTACTTTTTAAAGAATTACTCTCCTGGCCAAATATGGAATCTGCCAGGGCACAATGCCCTGGGGAAAAGCACTCACTCTCCCTTCCATATCCAATTTAGCTCCAACACTTAGCTGGCCATACCAGGGGATTTCCAACCATGTGAGAAATTCAGACCATAGGGGAACCACAATAAAAAGAAAATTTATGGAACTTGCAAAAGTGCTTGGAGATCCATTCTGAGGAAGTTTACATTAATGTATTTTTGCATTTAAAAGTGATCTTTAAAAACATCATTAAAAACAGCAATACAGTATTTGGTGTAAAACAAACTGGGTACTGTCACATACATGGAAATGCAGTTCCACATAAGAATATGGACATATTTACCATGCTGTATAAAACATTGGAGAAAAACATCACGGTGATATTTCCCTAAGCCACAAATCAGTTTGCCACCTACAACTTAGAAAACAAAAGCAAAGATCTGATTGGTGGATTTGGGCAACATCACTGAGATGTATATCTCTGAGGTTTTACACAGCATGGCAAATAGACACCATAGTCTCATAATAGTGCAATTTGGTCACACACAGGAATAACTGAACTGATCCAATTTTAAAGCAAGTGGTTGATCACTAAGCAGAAGTGCAGTTCCGGACTTACTTTACCAATGACCCCTTTGATTGTTTTGCTTATGTATGAAATGATAAAGTTATATTCTGAATATAAATAAAAAGCATGAAAAATCTGGTGTTGTGTGCCCAACCTTAAAAAAATAAAGAGATAATATACTGTATTGATAAAATAGCATATTTTTTTTAATTTCAGGGATCAAAGGAAATAAATCTAATAGGAAAAGCATTGACATTGAAGAAAGGGAAACTGATTCTCAGGTACTGTAAATATTTTCAGAATAGTGCACTCATTGAGCTACAACTGTACCCTGGAACAATCTAGCAGATATAAGGCCCAGAGAAAGCAATGAAGGCTTCTATATTTACTTTTCCATGTTTTGCATCCGGTCACATATTTCAAATATTATTATAGAAAACCTAAGAAATTATAGACACATTTGGGACTTTAATACTTTGACCACAGAAACCAGAACAGATTTTCCCAAAAGGCAGCACTTAGTTCAAATAGAACACATCAACCTATAGAACACAAAGATGGGGAGGCAAATTTATCCAAATCGGAATTTTCAAGGTATTTTTGATTAGAAAAGAAAACTCACCAAGTGTGCTGACAATGTTTTTACATTTCAGTTTCTGAATACATTTTGAAGTGTTGTGTTTATAAGAAAAACAAATTGAGATTGCTGCTTTTCACCTCAATTTTGGCAAATTATGGGACAAACACAATTTTGAATTTTAGTAAATAGGTCCCTCAGCAAGTAGAATAGGTAGCTCCCTAAGTCCTAAGTCCTTAAAATCTCATCTTATTTTATATAATTCCCAATTTGACAAGCTTTTGACAGCAAGCACCATAGGGACATGAAATGTGGACTGGTCCCACCTCAAGTAGCTTATTCTTAGCTGGCTTAGCTGTACACAACTACCTTCATATTTTCATAACTTGTATGCAAGTAAAACTAAAAGGAAATAATCAATCTTAACCATGTAAGAATTACGACTCACTGATGTGGTCACATGTAAAGGCAAAAAAATAAGATCCCATTTTTACTTTCTTTAATGAAAAAGAAACATATCTCCAATATACTTTAATTAAAAAATGTGTACAGTTTTTATAAGAAACCTGACTGTATGTAGTGAAATTCTCCCTTCATTTACTGCTGTGGATAGGAATTGTCAGACAGTCCCTAACTGCTCTGCAGGGAAACGATCATACTTATGAACAGCAGGGGGAGCCCCGCCTTACTTACCAGCCATGCAGAACTCAAGCAGCTTTGTTTATGACGTCCCTAAGCAGCCCAGACCACACTGAGCATGTGCACAGTCTTGGTCTTGCAAAGATGTTTAACAAAGTTACAAGATGGTGACCTCCTGTAGCCAACTTTGAAAGCATAAATCATTTGTTTGATTAGGCTTGTGGTGCAGTAAGTTCATGTTTATATTTAGTTTACAAAATACAGCATTTCTAGCCTTATTCTATTTTAGACTTTACATGCCCTTTAACCAAGGGAAATGTGTTTTGACTCCCACTGGTCTCTCTAACAGCATCTCAGGCTGCTCAACATGCCCAATGTTCCACAGGTTTTGGCAAACAGGACTTGACATTTAATTTTTATGAACGCAACACCTATAATATTCTGGGCTTTTTTGTGTGTAGAAGAATTTAAGCGCAGGTTATTAGATGATGTTGGGATACATGTCTGTACTGTAAAATGCAATTCTATATGTAACAAGGATTATTGGTGAAACTTATATTTTAGCAGGGAATTGTTTATTGTCAGCTGGAACTCCGAAGTATCCCTCTTGGCAGAAGGCATCTTGACAATGAAACAACCTAACGGAAAACAATGAAACAAACGAAAACTGGAATACAAACTAAGGTCAATTAAATTACCAAACCCTAATGTTACAGAGTTGAGGTGCTTGGTAGAATCACTTTACTTCAATAAAAGAAATTAAAGAAAAATCTAAAGAAGAATTGAAAACTGTGTTTTTTTACTGAGCTTTATTCCTCCTTCAACATAGGTGTCTCACTTTTAAATAGTAAATTACGTAATAATAGTACAGTATATATGACTAGTCTGTCCTGCCGGGATTTCACACAATAGTGTGTCAGTCAGCAATTAAAGACAACATTTTATATATAAGAATCTAGCATTTTTTTTTATAACATAGTCGGAGCACATAAGTTAGAGATTGTAAGGAAAGTACCACTGGGTGCACCTCCCAGCATTGCTTAGCACTTCGGTGCTTCGGTGCTGTACATAAAACTTTCTTCAGTATTGGAATGGACTGTGGCCATTAGTTGTATGTGCACCAGATATTCCTAATTGACAGAGAATTGGCACTGACTCAGCTAATCTTGCAAGCTGGTTTCTGTGCTGCCATGTAGTAATTATCTGTATTTATTACTAACCAGCCTTATATTGTGACATTTCTATTCTATGCGTACTGTATATTGTGAGTGGGTCCCTAAGCTCAGTAAGTGACAGCAGCACAGAGCATGTGCAGTGAATCAGCAGAAAAGAAGATGGGGAGCTACTGGGGCATCTTTGGAGACACAGATCTTTACTGCTAAAGGGCTGTGGTTGCCTTGGGCTGGTACAGAAGCACAACACATAATGTACAACATTTCTAACTACTTCTTTAGTTAAACTTTAGTTCTACCTTAACACATAGGTGCCCATATACTTAGCTCGAGTGAAGGAATAGAAGAAAAAATACTTCGCATTTCGAATGGTCGAATATGGCTACTTCGACCATCAAATAGGCTACTTCGACCTTCGACTACTACTTCGAATCGAACGATTCAAACTAAAAAACGTTCGACTATTCGACCATTCGATAGTCGAAGTACTGTCTCTTTAAAAAAAACTTCAACCCCCTAGTTTGCCACCTAAAACCTACCGAGGCCAATATTAGCCTATGGGGAAGGTCCCCATTGGCTTCCTAACAATTTTCTGATCGAAGGAATATCCTTCGATCGATGGATTAAAATCCTTCGAACGATTATTCCTTCGATCGTAGGAATAGAGCTAAATCCTTCGACTTCGATATTCAAAGTTGAAGGATTTACATTTGGCAGCCGAATATCGAGGGTTAATCAACCCTCGATATTCGACCCTATGTAAATCTGCCCCATACTATTCTGGAAAGGCTTTCCACTAGATACTGGAATATTGTTGGTGGGATTTGTTTCCATTTAGCCCCAAGACCATTATTAAGGTTGGGCACTGATGTTGAGGATCAGGCCTGAATCAGCTTTCCAATTCATTCCACAGATGTCGATTTAGGTTGAAGACAGTGATCTGTGGGGCCAGCAAAGCTCACCCACCTCCATTTCAGTAAACCCATTTTGTATGAATGCTGCTTTGTAAAAATGGGTATTATAGTGCTAAAACATTAAAGAGCTTTCTCTAAACAACTGCTACAAAGAATGTCAAGTGCACACTTGCTTTCACTGGAACGAAATGATGGAAAACCGCCTAATTGCATAATTATTCTTCCACCACCTCGTCATCATTACAAATTTAGATACTTATGAAAGTGTAAACTAGAGCTCACCACAGGAACTTTCTGCCACTCTTAATTCATTCCTTTGGGATTTTTAAAGATTTATTTATCGAATGGTGAACTCTAATTGTTACCCATTGATAAATAACTACAATCCCTTACTACTCCCTGTTTTAAATATACATCTCACACAATTAAGATACAGTTTTCAGATACAGTTTGATATATTTTACCCCCACAATGCAGTGTGTTTGCAACCAGATTCAAATTGTGGTGAAAAAGGGTGGATTATATCATTTCCACTGGGTCAAATTAAGATGCCATTCTTTTGGTCCAAGTCAGGTGTTTACTGATGTAGAACAATATGGGAACTGTGGAACATGTCCCACATCCAGGGTGGCAGGAACCACAGGTCAACATCAACAGATGCATTTGCGCACAATTCTTCATAAGAGGCTGGATGGAACTTAGTGTAACTTTATAAAAATGGGGGTCACTTGGGGTTATACTGTAAATGTACATCTAGGGGGCCAATTCATTAACTTTGAGTGAAGGATTTGAAGTAAAAAAAACTTTTTTTGGCTACTTCGACCATCGAATGGGTTACTTCAACCTTCGACTTCGAAACGAAAGAATTCGAACAAAAAATCGTTCGACTATTCAACCATTCGATAGTCGAAGTACTGTCTCTTTAAGAAAAAACTTCGACCCCCTAGTTCGCCACCTAAAAGCTACCGAACCCAATGTTAGCCTATGGGGAAGGTCCCCATAGGCTTGGCTAAGTTTTTTTGGTCGAAGGATAATCCTTCGATCGTTGGATTAAAATCCTTCGAATCGTTCGATTCGAAGGATTTAATCGTTCGAACGAACGATTATTCCTTCGATCGTTCAATCGCAGTTTTTGCGCAAAATCCTTCGACTTCGATATTCGAAGTCGAAGGATTTTCATTCCCAGTCGGATATCGAGGGTTAATTAACCCTCGATATTCGACCCTTGATGCATCTGCCCCCTATTGTGTTTTCACATTCATAAAGTAGTTCACAAACCCCAAAATGTCCAAATATTGTTCTGTTCCTCTGCTCTTCTCTACTGTACCACCACAGTGTTAGTTTGGGACAAGCAAGAATGACAAACAAGGGAAAGTTGTGCTCACCACTAGTTTTTAAAATCATTAGGCGGGGGTGCAATGAGGGTGTGACCACAAAATACATATAGACAAATACAAGAGTCCTCTGCACTCAACCCATTATCAATATATTTAAGACAGAGACATTTTGTGCATACTGCTACTGAAAAATGCCTTACCCTTTAAACAAAACAGGGATTGTTTGTCCATATATTGCAATATATTTAAGCTGAACAACTACGTCAAAGTCATCCCATATCTGGCCAGTCCTATGCTCAATTTTCATTTGATTCATTAAGAATTCTATGGTTTCATTATACATTTGGGATGACTTTGATGTAGTTGGCCAGCTTAAATATATTGCAATATATGGACAAACAATCCCTGTTTTGTTTAAAGGGTAAGGCATTTTTCAGTAGCAGTATGCACAAAATGTCTCTGTCTTAAATATATTGATAATGGGTTGAGTGCAGAGGAATCTTGTATTTGTCTACAAGCAAGAATGACGACAGTTTTGATATGGGGGTAAATCTAAGAAAAAGGACATTCACGTTTATCACACCAGTCTAATATTCTCCTGGAACTTTGTGCATCCAACCATTTCAATATTAGAAGAGGCACAATTCAGGTCACCACTAGTGATGGGCAATTCTCGAGCGAAATTCGCCGCTAAATCGCACCTGGTGAATAAATTCGCCCATCAATAGTCACCACCTTGGTCTGTCCTTGTTATGTTTCATAAGGCTGAGACATTCCCCCTGATCAAAAATACAGCTCATTTTCATGTAACCACTGTTACCATAAAATAAATACATAAAATGACATCATAGCAGTAACTCTACTTTTTATACATGAAAATGATTAAATGGATTAAAGAGACGCTTCCGATGTATGATGAAAGCTATTACAGCTTCCCAAGAAATCTTTGACTCTCTGCCTTATAATGTATAACTTTAATTGATATAACAGGAAAAAGGGGAACCATATTAGACTATTCTGGGCAAGACAACCATAATGGTGACAGGCTTCTCAAGGTGTGGTTTTTGACAGAATGGAAAGATTTGGTTTGCGACAAACATCCTGCCTGTAAATAAACTACTTTTAATCAACATGAAAAGGCGAGGTTTCAGAACTATGTTTATAAATAGAAATGACAAGGGGCAAAGCGCATTGTGTGAGATGAGAACTCCCTATAACCTCCAGCCTCAAACCCATTCCTGTTGACCACATGTAGAATTTTAGAAGCTTGTTGCTAAACCAAGATGTACAGGGATCTGCAGGTCCACAACAAGTAAGAAACAGAGGAGAATAACAGTAACAAGTGCAGGGGTGCCAGATGCATTGCATAATACACACAACAGTCCTAAAACGTAAATAAATATAATAATATTTGCATCGAGGCCATATAAGGACAAACATTTTACTGGAGTAGTTACACAGACAGAGAGGTGAAGAAGAAGAATTGGTTCTTTCTGTCTCACTGGGCTGGGAGAAGTGCCTCAACCCTTCTAGTAATACTGACACTTTCCTATGAATTTTCAAAAGGAACCTATCAGCGCCACTTAAATATCATGTTACCTTAAAGGAGACATATAGGATAAATGAAACCACCCTCATTATGTAGGTAATAATGTCTATTATGTGGTGCTGGTTTTACTTTTGGCTATAAATTAACATTTTGTTTCAGATAAAGGGTGGGCATGTCCTAACAGTTCCTGCCAGAAGCACAGTAGGAGGGGGAGAGCCAATCAAAGCCCTGCAGACACACAAGCAAAGACAGGCTTCAGTTCCCTATCAGGTCGGCCTAGCTGCTGATTGGTTCCTGTCCTACAGTGCAGTGTGCTGATTGTCACTGGCTCCCCTGCACAGCCTGGAAGTGAAACAAATGGGTGGGATTAGTAGGGAAAATTTTCAATAAAGTAACTCAAAACAAAACTTTTTAAAGGAGAAGGAAAGGCATTGTACACTTGAAGGTGTCAAATGTTAGGCAACCCCAAGTGATTGTACTGACTTACCTGAAACCCTGGGCCAGTGCAGTTTTCTGCTGATAGGAGCCCTGGGTTATACCAGTGAGCACCACGGATCACTCCACTCCCGTCTTCTTCTTTCTTCGAATTTCCCGGGGGAAAAACAAGTCCGCATTTTAACGAAATAGCCAACTTTTCCATTAACGTTCTACTGCACTTCTGCACTTCTACTGAATTATGGATTAGTAATGATGAGCAAATCTGTCCCAATTCGCTTTGTTGAATAATTTACGAAATAGCCAAAAAAAACAACAACTGATAAATAGTGGAGTGCCACTCGAAACGTGGCCTACTACCCTCAAAACTAGTGGAAGAGTCAACTTTGTAGGGAATATCAACATTTGTGATGTGGTAAAGATTGCCATGATTTTGCACCATGTATTCTAACTTCAAGTCTTATATTCTGCCATGTTTAGTCTGTTGCATGGTTGATTAAAACTGTCTAGCCTTATATGTTTCTGTTTCTTAGTAGCTTTCGTGTCTCTCTATGACTGGCCTTTGCATCCTAATCTTTTTTTTTTAAGCTCTAGTATCAGAGTAGCCAAAAGCCCTGCTTAGAGAATGTGACAACTTCACTTTTAAGAGACATGTTTCCATGTAGAATGCAGGCCAATGGTTGTTCAGCACCACATCATTAAACATGATTTTTTTTTGTTATGGTCTTTTATGGTCTGTCTTATTGTTCTGTGTTCTACCCTACTTGTAGTCATAATAAAATTATTTTGTTTTTAACAGTATAAGTGTACTTTGTCTTTTCTTCAATTGGAGAATAGAATAGTAAATTCTTCTAAATTTGGTGGTGCAGATTAGTATTTATTGTTTAGATACACACTTTCACAATCAACATTTGTTCACTTTGCTCAGCCTGCCTGTGGGTATATACATCTCCTTTAGAACTGTATAAGTGTGAAAGTGTGGGGTGCAAGGGTTACAACCTTTTGTATTTTGACTACCTAGACTTTCTGGCATTAAATGAGCAACATTGGTTCCCATGTAGTCATGAATCTTCTTACTTTTCTCCTCTTTGCAAAATGTAAATACTGTGTGCAGACAAATGTGAAATGTGTTAATGTAATAAAATACCTAATTACTAGGATTTAAAGTAATAATATGTCACTCTGTTTAGCTAATCATCCCACATCACTGTGTGTCTCTGTAAATCTGCTACCTCATGTAACGACTCACCTCCCTGGTGGTCTAGCGGTGCGGCGGGGACGCCCGGCGTGCCATCGGCGGGGACACACGCCGCTCCTCTATCTCCCTTCAGGCGCCGGTTTCTTAGGGCGCACGCGGCGCGCTTCTGTGAGATTTAAAGGCACAGTCGTGCTGGCGTAATGACGCCAGCACGCATTGGTGCGAAATTCAGCGTGCATTGTTGCGAAATTCAAAGGATTTAAAAGGCGCATTTGGGCTTGTAATCATTGCCTGTTATAGGAGTTTGTTCCTGGTGCTTCTGAGCGTTGTGCTATCTGTATATCTGATTCTAATTTCTGTTGTGACCCCTGCCTGGCTTTTTGACTATTCTGACATCTATATCCTGACCCCTGTCTGATATCTGACTTCGCCTATTCTGAATCCCTGCTGATTGATCTCTTGGTTTGACCCTTGCCTGCCTGACTCCGTTTTGTACTCTGCCTGCCCCGACCCGGCCTGATCTGACTACGATTCTGCCTACGCCTTGTACCGTTACCATCCGCCCAAAGACTTTGCATTACAGTCATGCCCCTTTGCCTGTTCAGAACCTCTCGCTTGGCACCTCTCTTAATAAGACCTGGCGGCATCCGATTAGCCGAGGGCTCCTCCCGAGGTGAAAGGCGGCTGTTAAAGGCGGAACCAAGAGCCGAGAACAGGGTGCTTAGCATTGGTTCTGAATTTAGGGTGCCGACCGTGACACCTCACAATTGACCCATAGAATCAGCTTTTTTATTATTATTATTGTTGTTGCTGTTTTGTTATTATTATTAATAATAATAATAATGATAGTAATAATAACAACAATACTAATCATAATAATAATAATAATGCCTTCTCCTTAAAGGGGCTGTTTAACTTTAAATTAACATTTAGTATGATGTAGATTTAGTATGATGTAGATGATTGGCTTTCATTTTTTTTATTTGTGGTTTTTGAGTTATTTAGCTTTTTTTTTCAGCTGCTCTACAGTTTGCAGTTTCAGCAATCTGGTAGCTAGGGGGCAAATTACTCTATAAACCATGCACTGATTTGAATAAGAGACTGGAATATGAATAGAAGAGGGTCTAAATAGAAAGATGAGTAGTAAAAGATAGCAATAATAAAAAATGTGTAGCCTTACAGAGGATTTTTTCTTTTTTAGAATGAGTCAGTGACCCCCATTTGAAAGCTGAACAACGTTGGAAGAAGAAGGCAAATAATTCAAAAACTGTAAAAAAGAAAAAATGAAGGCCAATTGAAAAGTTGCTTAGAATTAGCCACTCTATTAAATACAGTACTAATAGTTAACTTAAAAGTGAACCACCACTTTAAGGGAGCAATATAAGTATCTACTCAAACCTTGATCAAAAGGCTGGGTATGAGTTCAAAAGCAAAGTGCTACGCTAAGGGGCAGATTTATCAAAGATTGAGGTGAATTTTCGAAAAAAAATTGAATTTCGAGCTATTTTTTGTGTACTTCGACTAGGGAATAGTCCAAATTCGATTTGAATATAAAATAAAATGATGCCTTTGGAAGAACCTGGTTGGACATTGACATTTCTCAACCATTTCACAGTTCCAACTGACACCTTGGATCACGATGAGAGTTTATCTTATACAATTTGGTTTAGTTATTCTCACATCTGTTTCCCTAGGACAATAATTAGAAAAGGTAAAGTTTTGCATGACTTTTAACTTTTACATATGAAACAAAATTGAATGAGTAAGACAATCAAACCATTTACAATAAAGAGGTAAACCCAGTATTATGAAGCTAGATGGCTGTAAATTGGTATAAATACATATCTAGTGTTATTTTTATGTATGTATGAAACCTGTAAAATGAATAAATACATTATAGTGGCATGGGACCAATACTGGGATTTGTAGACCCTTTTACAGAGTTTTGCTAGCAAAGTTTAGATGAAATTTTTTTTAGTAATATAATTGTTTTATAGAGTTTATACCACTTAAATCTGTAGAGTGTGTACATTTGCTAAAACATTTGCTGATATCTAATAAGCAGCAATAAAAAGATGATTAGGGTAGATAATCTGTGGCTTGGGTTAATTGTGGTTGAACGTTTCAATGCTGCACACAAGAAAATTGTTGAGAATGGCTGACAAAGGAACACTGAAGACATTACAGAAACGGAAGGTTAAAAGTAAAGAGACAAAGGATAAATGTCATTGTAAAATGATGCCATGTTTGCATTGTATTTTAGGGGAAAATACCCAGGTGGGTACTAAGGGGTAAATTTATCAAAGAGTGAAGTTCCGCCACTAGAGTGAAATTCTGCAGCTCACAAATCATTTCTATGGGATTTTGAAAGGCGTATTTATCAATGGGTGAAAGTGAAAGTTCACCCTTTGATAAATACGCCTTTAAAAACCCCATAGAAATTAATGGAAAGTGGCGGAATTTCACTCTAGTCACTTCACTATTAACTTCACTCTTTGATAAATATACCCCTAAGTGTATAATTACACACTCGACTGTTTGTTGGCATTACGTAAACATGGCTGTAGATGTCTAAGTAAACTATTGAATATATGAATTCTATATATGCATATGATTTAAAAACCTAAACTAACGTTTTTGAAATTTGCAGTCATGACAGGAACCCTCACTTTATAATGCATTTCTGTATAGTGCACATGGAGCATGGGGTTTATTAAAGCACCTATTTATTCTTGCCAATGTCTACTTCTAAAGGTGCAGCTAATGTAAAAGAACCCAACCAATATTGTCCCCTTGCACCCGCTCTCATTTGTCCATGAATTTCTTTGAGAGTCAGAGAACATAATTCGCCAAAAATTTTTTCTGTCTTGGAACTCAACACTTTTGATTATGTCAACTCAAAATCAGAAAACTGCAACATTGCAAGTTCCACATGTTTTTATCCCAGTTTGGTCCTTTGGTGTCACCATTACACAAGACACTCTATACTTAAGACACATTTACCATTGACATTGAAACATGAAATAAAGCAGACACAAATGGGACTCATTTATCCAGTTTCTAAATGGTATAGGTATGGGACCTGATAATCATCATTCTCGGGACCTAAGGTTTTCCAGATAGGGAATCTTTCCCTAATTTGGATCTCGATACTTACTTCAAAATAATTATTTTTTAAACTCAGTAAGATTATTCTGCCACCAGTAAAGATTAATTATATCTTAGTTGGGATCAAATACAAGGTTCTGTCTTATTATTACAGAGAAAAAGGAAATCATTTTTAAAAGTTTGAATTATTTGATTAAAATGGAGTCTGAGGGAGAAGACCTTCCTATAATTCGGAGCTTTCCAGATAAAGGTGTCAGGAAATGGCAAGTTTCAAACGCTAGTGTGTGAGTTGTCTGGCTGGTGCACCTTCCCGTTGATCAACTGGGGATTTTGGCTTTGACTGCAGTCAATACTCTACTTAACCATATCTTCTCTCCACCTCCACCTCTAATCTCGTTAAGTTCAGGCGCAGACAATTTAGTAACTAAGCCCCTATATAAACCAATGTCTGTCTGCTAGCTATTGCTGGATTATTGACTTATATTAGTGTTCTAGCCACTGATCCTGGTTCCTTATTGCCTTGATCCTGGTTCCTGATTGCCTTGATTGCTTGCTGCCTGCCCCTGACCACTGGTATTGTCTTCAGGTTGTATGCTTTATCATTCAGTATTGACTTTTGATTTCATCATTGTCAACTGTTTCAGTTGTACATTAAATCTAGTTCTGAGTATAACTAAGTATTCTTAGTTCTTCTAACACCCAATATGGGCACACCACATTGCCAAGCACTTAGGCTCCAACCTGCTAACCCTAATCATGACAAATGGATCCCATACCTGTACAAGGTGAACAGTCATATGTGACGATTCACATCGTCTATTCACATATGCTATTCATACTATTAATCTTTCCAGTTGTCACAGTCCATACTCCTTTTTTTTACTGGAGTTTCAAGGAATTAGGTACATGATGGACAAACACTACTGTGAATGCTAGAGAGGTGGAAACAGGGATGCAAGTTTATGGATCCACAGCCATAACATATAAACAACTGACACATTTTGTGCTTAGCATATTTAAGCCTAAATCATAAGTCTAAGTATGACATGTGTCAGGTATTAATTTTTTTCAGTTTAGATCCAATACATTTTCTTTTATTTTATCATTACTTTCCACCTCTCCAGAATCCTGAAAACTAGAAACCAAAGTTCTAAATGAAACATTTGTATGTTTGTTGGTGACATTGTATAAGGATGGAAGCCCAGCTCAAGAGTTACTGCAGTTCATGCCAGGCTCATGTTCTTTAGGCATGCTGCATTGTAACCAGATATGGGTTAGCTGCTTTTCCATACTATTTATTTAGTCATATTGCTGCTATACAAAATCTTTAAATCTACTAAATGAACCTATTAAAATTTGATTTATATGTTTATTCATTACAAAGGTTTGAGACTCTAGTTAAATCAATCACAGCTAAAATCTTCAGTGTGAAAAAAAACTTTGAGAATCTTTTTGGGTACTGGGCGTGACTATGAATCTTTCAGTGCTCTTAAAGCTGTTCCCCTGTGAGATGCACATCTAGACTACATCCGACTGCACAGAGATGTGTCTAATCAGCTTCCTTCTCATCTCTAAAGGTAAGAGCACCTCTCTGAACCATTCTGATAGCTCATCTGTCACAGCTATAGGCAAACGTAGATTCATAATATTTTAGTAAAATGGTTTGAAACCAGCATTTTTTTTCAATGACAAAACGTAACATAGACGGCACTTCTGGACAGGATTTAATATAGCAGGTTGCTGGACAAAAGACCTAACGCGTTTCGGGATCAAATCCCTTAATCATAGGTTAACCTTTTTTTTCCTTACATTTTTTGTGGACCCCAGAACACCACTAAACCTTAAGTAGACTTCTTCATGATATTTTTGGCAATTTCATAAACCATTCTTATTGTAACTGAGCTGATAAATGGCAAATAATAATAACACGGTTATGCATTTTCAATGCAAAAACAAATGGTTGCTAAAGGAGATGGACTTGGTGGTTATTCTGTAGTTAAACAATTGTGAAATAGTATGCAGAATCAAGAATGCTTATTTTTTCTTTACATGGAATGTATTAGATGGTATACTTTTGAACTTTTTTAAAATGAGCGCACATTCTATGCACATTACCTAAAGGAAATTATAGGGAGCATTGCTAGTTACTGCACCAAACAGCTGGAGTGGTTATAGTTCAGGGAGGTAATGGGGAAACTTGGGTCCTTTAGATCTCATTTAAAGTAGTAGACAGCTATGCCCTATACTCCTCTATCTCATCACTACATCTGATGGAGTGTCCCACCTTGTGCAGAATGAAGGAATATAATTACATGTGGGGGATACACTCTTAACATATGTATAAACTGCTGGCTGCATACAAATCCCAAAATTCCTGAATGCATAACTTATTTGTAGAGATATGGCCATTGGATCTTTGATGGTAGGGTTACAGCCTGTTCCAACCACCATGTTTTCTATCTCTTGTTTATAAGTGTTTATGTATAAATGATACAGAAAATTGCTGCTTATTTTGTTTTCCAGCTGTGGCTGTTCAGTTGACTCTCTACCCAGTCGAGGACATTTTATTTACTAAAGTGAATGGCACTGCCAAGATCTCTTGTTCATCTAATGAAACATTAAGTAGCATAAGTAGAATTCAGTGGTATAGAAAGACTTTTGCATTGGGAGAACCTCCAAAGGCAATTGTAATGTGCACGCGCAACAATAATCCACATAAATACTTATGTAATACTGATGCAAACAGAACATCACTAGAGATATTTAATGGGCAAAAAAATGACTCAGGGATATATTATTGTTCTTCACTCGAGGCCATCGCTGAAACAGGGGTACGTTTAATTGTAGGAGGTGAGTATAATGCCTTTCCTTCATGAATATATTTGTCATGGTTTTCTTAAGTTGGTGTTAAAAATAAATACAAAATAAATTAAATGTAAAAATCACAACCCAACAGTTTCGTGATAACATTTTATGGACTTCAGGCTACAAAAAAACTGATATCCATGTACCCATACCAAGTATGTAGAAGTATTTTTATGAAACCATTAATTGTAAGATCTGTAATGGGATGCGATACTGGTATCTTACAAATGCAGAAAACAATGCAAACATTTTATTTTGTTGAATAAAACAAAGTTGTTTCCTGTTTGTGGGACATGCAGTATTCCAAAGTAGCCATTTGGTAAACCTAGCATGCACACTTCCATGTGTTTGAAGTCTTTTGGTGAGATTTAATTTGTTTTACTGACAATAAACACTACAGTAGCTTTTAAATATATGAATAAAAACATCTGATAAAGGCAATACAATGATTCAGATCAACTCTGTGTTTTTTGTAAAGCAAAAATTCCTAATTTAGTGGTTTAAGTAACCTCTACTTACAAGCATGCAGTTCAAGTTCATCAATCCATATACACAGTATATTAATTAGACAAGGTATTTAACTGGTGTGTGTGTGTGTGTGTGCGTCTCATTATAGAATAGAATTCAACTTAGTGCATCAGAGGTAAACTCCATGACTCCATGGTCATCTTAATGACAGGTTAAAAAATACTTCACCCTTTCTATCTATGAAGATTTTTATTTATCCAGGCCATGATATACCATTTGGATCTTCATACCATACAAATAGAAAATTATGTACACATTATATAAACCGAATAGTCCAGTTGCTTCAGACTAAATTCTACTAGATAAATCACCCTTTCCACTGGTGTGCAAGGTTGCTGTTTCCCCTGCTCACTTTGCCAAGAAATTCTAGACAATAAGGAATATTATGTGAGTCAAAAATTGAATTTTGGCAGGACAGTCACAGTTTAAAATACACTATCCTTTATACAGTAGAAACCCCAATTAACTTTTTCAGGGGACCAGGAAATAATTATGTAAACTCCGTGAAAATGTAAAATAAGGGAAATTTGGTAAATCAAGTTATACTTCAAGTACTGAAAGGATATTAGCACAAGAGTTTTTTTTTAATACAAAAGAATACAGGATGTACTGTGTTAATGGCAAGGGTTAACACAACATTAATGTTACACTTTGGGGGTGGGGGTGGCAGTAATGTCAAAGCAAGACCTCTCTGACAGTCACATGTACAGCCTAAAGCAATAAGTGAGTGCATGATGGTATGAGGTGCAGATTAATTGACTGCTTACAGGCAGAACCATGGCAAAATATGCACCTGGTTAGTATTTTAAAGCCTTTTATTTCACTAATAATGAAATTCACCGGCACATACAGCCACTTTTGGGAAAGTAAATTCCAGGAAATGTGGGAAAACTTAAAAGGGTACTTAAAGTTGAGGTGTCAGTGTAATATGTGATACTCAGAGTTCCCTGTATAACTCAGCCTGCAGCCTTGTGTCTTTATATGGTCACAAAGCCCCTCAGTGACTTCTAATATCCTTATCATTTACAGTAGGGGGTACATTATCCCTTATAATACATGAGTGATACTCAGAGTTCCCTGTATAACTCAACCTGCAGCCTTGTGCCTTTATTTGGTCACAAAGCCCCTCAGTGACTTCTAATATCCTTATCATTTACAGTAGGGGGTACATTATCCCTTATAATAAATGAGTGATACTCAGAGTTCCCTGTAAAACTCAGCCTGCAGCTTTGTGCCTTTATATGGTCACAGAACTCCTCAGTGACTTCTAATATCCTTATCATTTACAGTAGGGGGTACATTGTCCCTTATAACACATAAGTGATTCTCAGAGTTCCCTGTATAACTCAGCCTGCAGCCTTGTGCCTTTATATGGTCATAGAATCCATCAGTGACTTCTAATATCCTTATTAGTGATGGGCGAATTTGCGCAACGGCGCCGGCATCTCGTTTTGACGCCGGCGCCCGTTTTTGACGCCGGCGTCCGTTTTTCGGAAAATTTTTTTGATGCCGGCGAATTTTTTCCGCGAATTTTCGCGGGCGTTTCGTGAATTTATTCGCTGGTGGCGAATCGCGCAAATTCGCCGCCAATTCGCGCCTGGCGAATAAATTCGCCCATCACTAATCCTTATAATTTACAGTAGGGGGTAGATTATCCCTTATAATACATAAGTGATACTCAGAGTTCCCTGTATAACTCAGCCTGTAGCCTTGTGCCTTTATATGGTCACAGAACAACCCCTCAGTGACTTCTAATATCCTTCTCATTTACAGTAGGGGGTACATTATCCCTTATAATACATGAGTGATACTCAGAGTTCCCTGTATAACTCAGCCAGCAGCCTTGTGTCTATATATGGTCACAGAACATCTCAGTGACTTCTAATATCCTTATCATTTACAGTAGGGGGTACATTATCCCTAATAATGCATAAATGATACTCATAGTTTGCAATATCTTTCATCTTTTGTGACAACTCTTGATATTTTTAGATGCGTCTACATCAAATACCACCGTTCATCTTCTGGCTCCAAAACAAGTATCTCTTGAGATACAAACCATTCATCTGACCTGTGTGGTTCATTCAGTACAACAAATAATCCATTTAATTTGGAACATTTCTGGGACTCATCATAAAGGCAACGTTATTGCTATGGAAGATCCTACAGGGACTTGGAACTTTCTTAATCACATCACGGTTGACAGAACACATTGGCACAATGGCACATTGGCTTGTGAAGTTCATTTTAATTCCACTGTTATCAGTGATCACCTTGTCATTGAAGGTAAAACATATTAGATTGATGGATATAATGAAAGAGCAATATACATATACAGTAAGTAGAGAGATAGATATAGAGAGATTTGATAGATTGATAGATAGATGATGTTGATTTTCAATATTTTCCCATTTCTCTTGCTTTAGAGATGAAAAGATCATTTGGCAAAAGATGTTCCATGTATCTGATTCCAGTCTTGACTGGTATTATAGTGTTACTTACAATACTGCTTGGCCATCTCTTGTGGATTTTTAAACAACCAGGTACTGTGAATCTTGCTAACAAGGTGACTGCTTCCAGCCTTATCTGCTGTCCTTCAGGGATGGTGGAAGGAGCTGCCTGTACATCTCACTTAACCTATGCAAAATAGATTGGTATCTGGGGAAAATGCCAATAAAATCCAATTCAGCAGTATTGTCCAAAACATATGTTTCTCTCTGGAGTTAGTGTTAGATACTGCACCATGTAATTCAACAGTTCCTGGAGGGGTTCAGGTGGAGAAGAACCTTCTTCAAATAAAAAATGGCTACTGTATATCCCCAGTGATAGATAGAAAACAATTTATAGGGATGATTCTCTGTCCATAGAAAACAAAGGTTTGTGCTACTGCCACATAAAAATAAATGAATGTGGTACCACTTAATGGAAAAGTAATAAATCAAAAAATACCAAATGAAGTAAAGAATGAAGGAGAAAACACTCACAGTTCACCTCAGTCCCAAGGTGCAAAGTCAAAATTACTGTGTCCAAATGGAATGTGAGGGTCTCCAAAAAATACAAAAACAAATGTAAAAAGTAGAAAATGTATTAGGACATGATATCTAACGCGTTGCGTGCCTGTTGGGGCACTTACTCATAGGATGATGAATGAGGTGAACTGTGAGTGTTTTCCATGATCCTATGAGTAAGTGCCCCAACAAGCACGAAACGCGTTAGGTATCATGTCCTAATAAATTTTCTATTTTTTACATTTGTTTTTGTATTTTTTGGAGACCCTCACATTCCGTTTGGACATAGTAATTATGATTCTCTGTCCGCCAACCATGGTGAACTTACCCTCTGTGTACGGCTGCGTTTTGTTTTTATTCTAGCTTATGTTTGTTTATCATTCACACCCCTACATAAAGGGCCTATCATTTGTTTATGCAGGTAGTGAGAAATATTGTAGGCTTTATTCATAGAATCATTTGCAGTTGTAGAGATTTTGATAAATATTAATTTCTTCTGCTTCCTACACGTCTGATATACTTTCTCTTGATTGGTAGGGTGGGAGGTCAGTGATCCCTGATACTTACTGCAGTCTATGACAAGGTGGTCAAATAGTCCCTCATTTTCCCATAAACTGAATGTTTAATCATTAGTGATGGGTGCATTTATTCGCCAGGCGCGAATTTGTGGTGAATTTGCGCGATTTGCTGCCAGCGAATACATTTGCGAAATGCAAATTCACGGCAAAAACGGGCACCGGCGTCAAAATCGAGACGCCGGCACCGTTTCACGAATTTTTCGCCGTTTCACGAAATTTGCGAATTTTTCGGCGAAACGCCGCAAATTCGCCCATCACTATTAATCATTGAAAACCAATCAATCGGTTTCTATGAGCGTTTTGAGGTCTCATTTTCTATAGGTGCTAGACAATAAAGACCTGAGTGAAATTCATGCCAAAAGGACAGATCAGTGATAACATAAAAAATGTTGAATAAAAATCACAATACACAGTAAATTCATTATTGTATTCTTTTTCAGGTCCAAAGAAAACCGAGCGAGAGACCACTGTAACAGACACTCAGGTACAATCACAATTAAAACAATAATTTAAAGGGGTCATTTACAAATGCACCCCAAGTGCAAATTCTCTAAAACAGACTCCATGGAGAGCTCATATTGATGGAATTGATTAGGGTACTGTCCAACCACGCCTTGGGATCCCTGCAGCTACCACAACATTTAAGTGTGTTGCACCCATTTACACAATCAGCTGTAGGAACCCTGAAGCCACCGCCAGATCTAGGGTTATATTTATCATGCTGTGTAAAAAGTGGAGTGAAGGACTACTGGTGATGTTGTCCATAGCAACCAATCAACAATTAGATTTCAACAGCAAAGCTATGATTAGGTGCTATGAGCAACATCACCAGTAATGTTTCACTCCACTTTTTACACAGCATGATAAATATAACCCTAGATCAGGGTTCCTACAGCTGATTGTTTAAATGGGTGCAACACACTTAAATGCACAGAATTGGATGCAAATGTAATTTAGAACATATAATCTGAAAGTGAAAAAACCCCCACTATAAAATTTTTAGAAGTGAAGTTGTATCTGATTGGTGTCAAACCATAAGCACAAATGCATACATTTTTGACACATCAAGTGCATTTGCAGTGGCTACTATTACCTGCGGCATAAGTATGGGGCTGGGCTTCCTGTTGGTACGCCACTGAATATACGGTACAATTATTGGAGAAACACCACATTTTTGGTAAAAAAAAAATAAAAAATTACAATATTAGTCTCAAATTACAAATTGTAGGCTGCATTTATTAAATGACCCTTAGATCAAAAATATCTATGATTAGCAGGAGGAGCAAAGCTATTTAGTAATGTATACGAGAATAGTATATGTATATATCATTTATGTTAATATATGCTCTTATGTGTGGACTGTATGCAAAGTACATAAAGCTCCATAGTATGTCATTATTATAGGAATAAAGGCTAAATCGTGCCAAATTTCCATTTAATTTTACCTTGTTTTATTATTTAGGATGGAATAGTTTATGCCGAGCTGAGCATGGGCTCACTGAATCCAAAAATAAATAAATGAAGACAATATTTATGGAAACTCTGGTTTTTGGACTGGAACAAGATACAATACTTGTATCTTCATAAATGGATCTTTACCAGAAAAACGTGGCGAATTATAGGGCAAAATAACCAGACGTGTTTTTCACGCTTTGTATTTTTTCCCAGGTTTGTAAACGAGGTCTATGGAACATTAATGATATCTCCTGTAAAATATTAATTAGCACTGCTGAGTCAATATACTTATAATTTGCATAGCTATATATTTATTTCAAGTGTGCTAAGAAAAAAAATATACTTTTAATGGAACTATTGACAGTTCACAAGTAAGAGGATCAGAACTAAAAGTGTGTGTTAAAATCGAGGAGTATGGTGGAGAAAAATGAAGGAGATAAATGATAGTGTTGGCCACTCCCCATTTTAAACCACAACAATGGCACTAATCAGTATATACGGTATGTTTGTTCCATAGTGTGTTGTTTTTATATGTATTAAACGAATATATTTATGTTTGCATTGCACAAACAATAATAATTACATTATATCTATGTACTGCTGTATATTAAATAATACATCCATAAAACCAGTCTGATTATTTTATGTTGAACCATTTGATACTAATCATTTCAATAAATCAGCAGTGAGCCTGAAATAAAATGAATCTGTGTGCAGGGTTCAGAATGCAAAGACATGGTTGGTTGCACCCATTTTTAGCAGGTTGCACCCTGTCCTTCACATAGTAAACAGCCGCTAGTGTGACTTTCCTCTGTGCTGAAAACAGCAGCCTTGTTACAAGGTAAAATCAATTAGACTTTGCTTAGTTTATCATGTCCAGTTTCAGTTTGATGTCAATACAGTTTCATTTACAATGGAAAATTACTTTTAACTAACATCCTGTCATGTTACTCATTCAAAACACATGAACTGCTGGTCAAAACTGGTAACAACGGACGTTACTATTTAGAGAAACGAACCTCTGTGGCTTGGCTTGTTTGTCGCTACCATACAGTATTAGTTCTCCCCATATAGTTATACTGTCAGTGCTTAAAAACATGCAAACGTTTACTTATATTCAGAATATGAAAACACTACAGATTTAAAATGTATAATATACAAATATGGGACCTGTTATACAGAATGGGGTTTTCCGGATAATGGATCTTTCTATAATTTGGATCTTCATACTTTAAGTTTACTAGAAAATCATGTAAACATGTAGGGGCCACTACATTCACTAACTTCGAGTGAAGGATTCGAAGGTAAAAAACTTCGAATTTCTACGTTTTTTTTTCGAATGGGCTACTTCGACTACGACTTCGAATCGAAGGATTCGAACTAAAAATCGTTAGACTATTCGACCATTCAATAGTCGAAGTACTGTCTCTTTAAAAAAAACTTCGACCCCCTAGTTCACCATCTAAAAGCTACCGAAGTCAATGTTAGCCTATGGGGAAGGTCCCCATAGGCTTGCCTAACTTTTTTTGATCGAAGGATATTCCTTCGATCGTTGGATTAAAATCCTTCGAATCGTTCGATCGAAGGAATTATCCTTCGATCGAACTATCTGCGCTAAATCCTTCGACTTCGATATTCGAAGTCGAAGGATTTTAATTCCTAGTCGAATATCGAGGGTTAATTAACCCTCGATATTCGACCCTTAGTGAATCGGCCCCTAAATAAAGCCAATAGGCTGGTTTTGCTTCCAATAAGGATTAATTATATCTTAGTTGGGATCAAGAACAAGCTACTGTTTTATTATTACAGAGAAATAGGAAAACATTTTTAAACATTTGGATGAATTTATTATAATCGAGTCTATGGGAGACGGCCTTTCCGTAATATGGAACATTCTGGATAACGGATTTTCGGATAACGGATCCCATACCTGTATATGACTTTTTAAATGCAACGCCTCAAACCCATTTCTGCCAAGCTGGGCAGGCTCCCAATATCAGTCTGTCACCGTTATAGGCTGCATTGTTTGAGCAGGACTGCTTGCTTTTTTCTTGAGAGTTTTATGCTAAAATTATGGAGTTTATTGGGATCCAACAACTTAATAAAGGCATGCAGATGTACAGTATATGGATCTAGTTTGGTAACATTGACAAACTCTTTCCAATTCTCTATACCGTCTTGCTTGACATTCAAAAATTGAATAAGGCTGCCCTGGATACCTTTTTAAATTTGGAGGCTTTTACGTATATCATCCTTTATCTCATGGGTGCAAAGGTAGGTAGAACTTATTTTGAGGGTTTTAGGGACCTCTCCCTTACACCTACCCACTGACCAATTGGAAAAGGGGAAAAAATATATATTATAACCAAAGTCCATACCATACCATTTTTATTATAATTCAGCCTCTGTGGTCACAGTTTTAAAACCAGCCTACCAATGATAAACAAGAAGGAGAGTAGCAACCCCCATATTCATTGAGAAACAAGCTATGCAGATGAACAAAGTTGTCTTTGTGGTATATCCTAAAGCAGGGGTGTCCAAACTGCATGCGGTTATGAATGCGGATATGAATGCGGCCCAGCTTGAAACACTCAGTTCCCGAGGAAATGTCATAATAGTATAATAATTAGTCTATTTACTGTAATATCCAGCTGTCCCATATTCCAGTGTATAGTTCCATCTGGTTATCCAACTGGTATTGCAGTTATTTTATGTGTATTTTCTTTACTTCTACAAATCAAAAGTGTTTGTGTATCTCATGTGTGGCCCCAGACATTTTTTCTTTTTCCAATGTGGCCCAGGGA
The DNA here is from genome assembly GCF_017654675.1 of Xenopus laevis. Classification (NCBI taxonomy): domain Eukaryota; kingdom Metazoa; phylum Chordata; class Amphibia; order Anura; family Pipidae; genus Xenopus; species Xenopus laevis. Next base: position 120,690,446 of record NC_054385.1, on the reverse strand, counting down.
AGCCAAAAGTTTGGACACCCCTGTCCCAAAGCTATAAGAAATCTAGAAACATATGTTTCCGTATAAATTATTTTTAGTACAGAAATATCAATTAGTGACACTTTTAGTCATGTAGAGCAGAAAGTCTCAAAAATAATATAAAAAAAAATAGCTCCTTAGTAATCCAGAAAACTAAAACAGAAAAGGAATAATAAATAATGCCTCTTTGCTAAAGGCCTTTCAGTGTGAGAAATAATGTTAAAAGCTAGTAATAAACCAAATGATGATAAACCATGAGATATATGTAAATGTATATAACCTACAATGTGTTTGTTTGAGTCACTTTCTCCACCACAACTTTTTCCATTAGTGACCACTGTGCAGAAATCACACTAGCACCTTGCAGAGCTATTAACACATATTTCCTGTTTACCGCTTTAATATCGTAACGGCCCTCTTCCTTAGATGGCTTGTGTGATAATCGAATGGTTAGTAGGTGCAAAGTTCTGCAAAACTGCTAATGGCATTGCATGAGATTGTGTGAACAATACACGTTTATTCATGATCCTTCAGTTGTGGAGAAACACCTAAAAAAGAGTCCTCTGCACTCAACCCATTATCAATATATTTAAGACAGCGACATTTTGTGCTACTGCTACTGAAAAATGCCTTACCCTTTAAACAAAACAGGGATTGTTTGTCCATATATTGCAATATATTAAGTGGTGAGCACAACTTTCCCTTCAGTTGTGGCACATGCACACTCATTCAAAATCCTTCCATGTAAAGGGTTATTGGGAAAGTATCAAGTTGCTGTATTATGAAAGTGCTCATTTACAGTAGGTCAGAAAATAAAGTAAAAGTCATTATTTACATTTTTTACTGTACAAAAACCATCTGTTCTCCAACAACTTGAGTAGCAGTTCTAAGATGTTTATGCTTAAACCACCCTGAGACCCAGGCTATACACTGTAGCTCCATCCTCAGCATATGACAACTTTGTCTCCTCCGATAATAATGTTCCTATCTAGCAATGGAGCAAGGTGAGATTACAGGTTCCCAAGCTGTGATGTTAGAAATAGACCTGAACAGAAGGCCACGCCAGGTCTGTGTCAACTACCTCCAGAGTAGTGGTGTGGAATAGATTTAGCAAGAAGATAAATGATACAGCACCTATACTGTACATGAAACAACCCCTCTACGACTCTAGCTGGTCTTAGTTGCATAGTATTTGGGGTGGAGTATAGGTAATTTAAATAGGAGTCAGTTAGTGAGTTCATTCATTTTGGAGTGAGAAAGTTCCCACCCACCTCCTATTTGGAACCCATCGTGTTAGTTGTAAATTAATTATGGCCTGGGTTACTAGGATACAGATTTAGGTAAAAGCTGAGTATTCTGGTGGTTTAAGGAAGGATTAATCGTTGAAGCCCGGTATCACAGCTGGGCTTTGGGTCCCTGCAATAGAGATGGTCAGAGTTGGTCTGGAGGGCTGTCACAGGGTCCCCTCCCGGGAATCACTGGGCCCCCTCCTGAACTCCAGCCCCCTGCCCACCTCCACAAACGCACCATGCATGCACGTGCAAAAGACGCAATGTGCAGAAGACGCACCGTTGCGTTAACTTTCTTTTCTGGGGCAGCCTCAGAGAATGAATAGGGAGAGACTTAACTTTCCCTAACATGGGAGTGCGACAGCTCCTTTTTCTGAATGTTGTTTTACCTCGTGTATTTTTCTATGTAAAAACTTACCTTGATTCCGGCCTTCTGATTGGTCGATTCAAAAAAGGGGCGTGGCTTCGCAGGAAAAGCTGCCAAAGCCGGCTATATAAAGGCAAGCCGGACGAACGCTCTTCATTCTTCACCGGCAGCCGACGCGAGAGGATCGATTGGAAAATCCCACCCACCCACCCTGTTATTGTATAACATATAAATGTAATTAAAATATATATATATATATATATATTGTCGCAGCTGTTAATTGTTGATGATAGAGAAAGTGTCATGTGGAGGTATGCTCCTGGCTAGGTGGTAAATTGGCGGGGCTTAATGATATTTGTTGTTAATCTTTAAGGCGGTCCGCTGCAGAGATCTGATGCAGAGGCTGGCTGGGAAGATATGTATGAGCAGGTATTAGTATCATTAGCAATGGTTAATGTTCTGATTGATATGATGTTTAATAAACAACAGCTGCAGCCATTCTCCACCATGTATGTGTCCGTGTCTATAATTTGGGTTGTTATGTTATAATTGGGTTGTGCTAAGCAAGTAATGCTGTCTGCAACTCCCATGCACCATGCGCACATTTATTCAGTGGGACATGGTTTCTGGTTCCTCTCAAAGAGCAATGTGTCTCTTTGAGTTGTTATGCTATATATAAATACATAAATATATATTTATATGCTACATATATATGTATTTATTGGGCATGTAATGCTGCCTATCCACCATGCTCGAGGACAGAAGCGGCTGGTGGCCTGGTATGGTTGTCACGCACCTAGTTTGGTCCATTGCCAGGGACTTTTGAGCTGCTAAGTTACATATGACAAATGTCAATATAACTGTCAATATTTTTGTCAATAATATTGTTATTATGCACTTGTTATTTTTTGTGTTGTAATAAAACTATGGCCAATATAAATTCCAACAGAGAGAGGCAGGTATTTGTCAAGAAAATTACTTATGTTGAATTATCTAATGTATTTTATTTGGTTGTCTTCATTGTTTATTTTTTATAAATTTTTTTAATTATTTGCTTTCTTCTTCTGACTCTTTTCAGCTTTCAAATGGGGGTCACTGAGCCCATCTAAAAAACAGGTCTCTGTAAGGCTACACATTAGTGATGGGCGAATAAATTCGCCTGGCATGAATTTGCAGCGAACTTCAGCATCTTGCCACCAACCAACGAATAAATTTGGGAATCTCCCGTCAAATTTTTTTGATGCGCGTCAACAATATTCGGACACCCATTGACTTTAACGCCAGTGTCAGCTTGGATGCAGGCGCCAATATCCGATTTTCACGATTTTTCTTGAAAATGTTTGATTTTCATGATTTTTTTTTGTGAAAATGTCCAAATTTCACAAAATATTTGTGAAAGTGTCAGAATTTCACGATTTTTTCGTGAAACTTTTCGATCTCACGACTTTTTCGCAATTTTTCGCCAATTCGCGAATTTTGCGGGAAAATCACAAATTTTTCAGCGAATCTAAACGGTAGAAACTCGCCCATCACTACTATACATGTATTGTTATTGCTACTTTTTTATTACTCATCTTTCTATTCAGGCCTCTCCTATTCACATCCCTGTCTCTTATTTATATCAGTGCATGGTTGCTAGGGTAATTTAGATACAGGTATAGGATCCCTTATCCGGAAACCCGATATCCAGAATGCTCCGAATTACGGAATGGCCATCTCCCATAGAGATCCAAATAATCCAAATTTTTAAAAATGATTTCCTTTTTCTCTGTAATAATAAAACAGTAGCTTGTACTTGATCCCAACTAAAGGTGGCCATACACGGGCCGATAAAAGCTGCCGACAGACCAAGTCGGCAACTTATTGGCCCGTGTATGGGGCCCCCCAATGGGCTTCCCCAATCGAGATCTAGCCAAAAGTCAGCCAGATCTCGATCGGATGGGACAAAAAATCCTGTTGGATCGTGGCCGCATCTGTTCGTTGATCCATAAAGCCTCCCCGATATTGCGGGAGAGATCCGCTCGTTTGGCGACTATTGGAAGCAAAACCAACCTATTGGGTTTATTTAATCTTTAAATTAATTTCTAGTAGACTTAAGGTAGGAAGACCCAAATTATGGAAAGATCCGTTATCCGGAAAACACCAGGTCCCGAGCATTCTGGATAACAGGTCCCATACCCATACTAGCAACCAGATTGCTGAAATTGCAAACTCGAGAGCTGCTGAATAAAAAGATAAATAATAAAAAATGAAAATCAATTGCAAATTGTCTCAGAATATCACTCTCTACATTATACTAAAAGTTCATTTAAATGTGAACAACCCCTTTAAAGGAAGACAGGATAGAGAATGTGGCAACTTGTGTGCAAATCTTCCAAAATAGTTTTAGATTAATTAAAACTTGAAATACTTGAGGATCATATGATGTAAGTTTAAAGAAAATTCCAAAAAAGCCTTTAGAGGCAGCCTTGGAATGAAAAAAAGGTGGGCAAGCATTAATATGAATAATCTGTGTATTTATAATTACTATATATGGTTTACATACAACATTGCTCAGCCTTCTGCTTACAATTGCCACCTACTTCCACTTTCACTTGTGCTCTATTACTAATTCTTTCCTTATTTATCTGTTGCAGATGTCTACACCCCCCCCACCACCACTATCACCAGTGTAATAACTATTCAACCTTCAAACAATATTTCAGATATTAAAGAATGTAATAATTTAATTTCAGTGAAATCAAACAGGAAATGAAAACAAGTTTGTGTATTTAATAATGAAAGCATGTATTTTTAAAAAAATCTAGGGGGGGTGGTGGAAGCACTCTTAAGGCTAATACAAAATATATTTAAGTATAATGGAAGTGCTACTTACAATGCACTTCCCTGGTCCCCTGTCTCATAAGTAATTCAGTATAAATGCAAATGCATATGTTTACAAAACAGGGGTTTTTAGTTACAAAGTTATGATCATAAAGTTGAAAAGCCACCATACCACGTCAAGGTACACCCCATATGGCGGTCCCTAACTTGCTTAACTCAGGTCACAATATAAAAAAGATACTTCTCTGCATAATAGCATTACCTGTACACAATGTGTGTTGTAAGTAGCACTTCCATTATACTTAAATATATTTTGTATTAGCCTTAAGAGTGCTTCCACCACCCCCCCTAGATTTTTGCATGTATTTTTAAAACCCAGTCCTTTAGAAGAAATACCGTATTTGTTCATTACAGTTTCTACATGCTACGTCTATTTTCTACTTCTAATTCTACATCTAATTTTGGAACTCACTATATTTATACCTGTATATTTTTTTTCCTTTTCAAAGGAGTGAAGAAAGGACTTGTGGTTAAAGAGGCGTACTTGCAAACAAAACCACAACAGTTAGAAAATATAGATAAGCTAGAATGTTGTGTCAGACACTGACCACCTAGAAACTGCTTTATTTTAAAATTGAATGTTTATTGTTTCGCCAACCATAGAGATAGTTTACAGCATATACAGGATACAGCAGATGGAATCACTTTGGACATAGCAAGGATCACAGTCAGACAGAAGGGACTCCCTTAGGATATTGCAGATAGGTGTACATCAATTCCCAGTTAACGGACGTTGCCAGTGAGGGGATCGGGATCGATCAGGTAGGGTACAGGTAGTCCTTTTCTAACCTAGATGCCTATCAACTGAGTTCCCTGCTCTAAAGGCAAGCAGGCCTTGTGGGAAGCTAATTCCTTCTACAATCCTCGGTGGAGCGACAACTGCTCTTTATGCTACACCTCTCTGTCTTACTCTCCTAGAGAGTCTATTACAGGAGCTTACTATGTTAGCTGTTCCTCGTTCACGGGGTTACCTGGTCCCCGACTTAAGCACCAAAGGTGTCAGGTTCCTTTGGGGTTAATGACTTACTGGGGCCTATGGTGATCCCAGGCTCAATGGGGATTCACCTAGCAGCAGCACCAGGAGCCAAAGAGGAAGAGGAAACTACCTGCACAACACTATATAGCAGTGTGGCAGGGGAGTGTCATTACACTCTTTGTCCAATATGTGAGGGTGTTACACTTAACCAGTTAGAAGGGCTTGGCCCAATAGCAAGGGAAAAGAGAACTACATATAAAAAGTAGGGGGATTAACTCTATAGAGATAGGATATCCTATAGGTCCCTACAATATATTAGATGAAAGCAAATAAAACTGAATTGTCAGAGGTCAGACCTCTGATGAAGTGCCAAAGTGAGGCATGAAACGCGTCAGGTGACTAGACACAGCATGGTTTAGTTAAAGGTCTCTAGAGTGATACCTGTTCTTGTTTTTAATGATTACTTGGTAATAAAGTTTTTTCATTGATTTTCACCCGTGGTTGTAACGGCTACTTTCTATTGGGACAAATATTTTTTGTTTTATTAAGGTTCCCTGGTAGGGATGGGCGAATTTTTTCGCCTTGTTTCGCTGAAAAAATGACGCCCATAGACTTGTATGGAGCTGTGTGTCAAAATAAAAAGACGCGCGTCAAAAAAATTTCGCCACGCGACAAAATTTTTTTGACACCCATTAATTTAATGGGCGACGGCGAAACGAAACGGCTCAAATTTGCCCATCCCTATTGCCTGGACATTTGTAATAAAAAGTGGTTACAAGCATTTGCACCAACATCTCTAATAAAGACATCCATACAACTTTAATGTACCCGCACAATTCAAATTGACCTAAGTGTAAGATCACTAGTGAATTTTTGCTAGGCACAAACCAACGGTAGCGCATCTTCAATATGAAGTGCTCTCACTGCCAAAGTAACGCCCAGGTTGCAACTTCACATATTAGTGAATAAGCGTAGTGGTAGCAAATTTGCGCCTGGCGAAGTGGTGAGGGGTGTGTGAAGTGGTTGCATGATTTGAGAACATTGCAGCAAAAAACTGTGGCCACTATTTTTCCCATTAAGTTTTTCTAAGCTCAAATTTTTCAATAGAAAAATATTTTGAATACTTAAATGGGAAAAAAAATGTTGAGTTGGAACCATTAAATCTACAGAGCCCAACACTGTTCCTGTAGAAGTCAATGGGAGGAGTATTTTCTACATTAAAGCTTTTTTACAGTATGTAACCACAAGTACAACTAAAAAAGAATGGAATTTGAATTTTCCTTGAAATTTCGTTTTCCGTCTTAAACGTAATAACATAAAAACCTTAATTGGGTTTCATCAAAATTTCTTTTGTTCATGATACAGTTTAAAAAAAAATGGAGAAGAAAATCAATAAATCAGCCTCCCCATTGTTGCATTGTTGAGTGCAGAGGCCTGTTACTATTTGCATAAAGTGAAACCCAGGACAGTGCATGCTGGCAAAGGGTGCATGACAGGGGCGGGACAAAGCTGCCTGGCAGGGGATTAGAAATGGGTTTAGTGACGTGGTTGTGGGGTGGAGTTGTAAAGGGATGTGTAGCACTAACTGCTAAGGAGGGCATCCATTTTGGAAGAAGAAAAGGAGTCCCACCCTCCCTCCCTTGTATTAACCCTTTGTGCTAGTTGTCACACTTGTGGCCTGGGTTAGTGGGGCACAGGATAAGTTGATGTGGAATGGTGAGTATTGGGCTGACTAACCAAGAGGTGATGAGAGGGAATAGCCCGTTGTCGCAGCTGGGCGGCGGGTCCCTGGCAATGGGGAGAGTTAATTAAGTGGAGTTTTTACCAAGTACCAAGTTGGTTAATGGAACTTGGTTGGTGGTGTTCCTCTCTAAGAGCAGTGGTCTCTGGGAGGGTATGTTGTATTGGGGGTAGCATGCAGTCCTGCGTACCCATCATGCTAGAAGGCACAAGCGGCTGGTGGCTTAACGATTCCATGCACCTAATTGGGTCCATTGCCAGAGGCCTGCAGAGGATTAAAAAGTTAATGGTATATCACTGTTCATATTTGTATGTTTATAATGTTGTTAATATAATTGTTCTTGATATATGTGTTATCTATTGTTAAATAATCTGTTGTGCAATAAAGCTCTGGACAAAAAGACTCCAACAAATAAAATGTATGGTGAGCGAGTGGATTATTCCTAGGCTAGTTTGGGGGAAAAAGGCAGATATTTGTCCCTGCCCATGTCATGCCCCATGAAGTTGTCAAACTGCCAGACGATGGCAAAAAATGGCAGATTGAAGCTTTTTGCACACTTGTTGGGGCATTGTAACTGAGCCCTATAGTCTTCATGTATCTTGACAGATTTATCAAGCTTACAGGGTTGCTGTTTGATGATTTTGCTTCTCTGGTTCCTAATAAATATTTATAATGTGATTTTTTTGTTGCAGAGTGGTATGTAAGCTGAAGAACTGCAAAGCAAGCAAAAGCCACAATGGTTTCAAAATATGTCATATTATGAAAAAAAAATATTATTAAAAGATGAAAATGAGATTCTATCATTAAAAATGTAAAGAAAATGATACAATGATACCGGGTATTCATGGGCCAATGTCAAACTAGCCCTTTTTCCACTAGCAATTCACTACTTATTGAATTCAAACACTTGATAATGAAAAATAAACAAGTTAGACTGCATTGTGAATGGGGTGATGCATGGAATTTGTTTTGGATAAATAACTTAACTTAAATAAACATATTTTCAAACATATTTTCAACAAGAGGGGTCAAGGGGAGAATGAAGCCCCCAAAATTTTGGGGGGGCGTAAATGACTCATGTTTTGGGACTTAATATGACTAAAGGGTCAGCTGGCCCTTTGGGGCCCATATATTGCCTTGCTTGTCTAAGGGATGGAGGGCCCAAGGTAGTACTGATTCAAATCAATCAGACTCCAACTGAAGGGTGGGGCTAGGCTATTACTGGATAAAAAATAATAAAACAATTGCTGTCCAGAGCTCCTTAGGCTTAAAATGTGATGGGCCCCCTACTGCAGTCAGTGCTTTTGGGGGTCCTGTTTGAACTATATAGAAAAATTCAGATTAAACCAGTTAAAAATACACCATGCTGGGGTTTGTTTGGAGGGGTTGAACTTGTTGCACTTTGGTCTCATTTCAACCCAATTAATTATTTATGTAACTATGTACTGGGGTTCATTTGGAAAGGTTGAAATTGATGGACTTTGGCATTTCAAGCCAACTTAACTGTGTAATCATGAACAGTTTATATAAAACCCTGCACAATATTTGAGCACCATAGGGACCATAGATGAAGCACTGGCATCTGTACAGTTGACAGGTCCAAGCCCCAGGCAGGCTATAAGTACAGGACACCCCTTGCTTGTGTCACCAATTCACCATTGTGGCAAGCACTGGATTTTGAACATGGTGCATGTTGCAATAGTAACACTAATTAATGACAGGGGTTCAAGTACTTAGTTGGAAGGTGTAGTGTTATAGGGGTCAATTGTTAGGACGTCAGTGTGTTAAGTGCTAAATAGTGTATATTGTGTATATTGCCTTCCTTGATTTAAGTATTGCCTCAGGAAGCCATGGGTCCTTGTATTTACCACCTACCCTATGGTCCTAACAGCCGTCACTTATTAATTATTTTAACAATAACCAAAGTAGCAAATCGAACCCCTTAGTTCTTATTCAAAAAAAAATTTTGCGAAACAGTGCTGGCATCTTGTTTTTGACGTTCATTTTTTTTTTTGGCGCCGGCAAATTTTCGCTGGCAAATTTTTGGCCCGGTTTTGTGAATTTATTCACCAGCGGGAATTCGCCGTGAATTTGCGCCTGGCAAATAAATTCATCCAACACTATACATCACAAATGTTTGTGATTTAGTCCTTTGATTGTTGCTAAAACATAACTGAAGGCTGTCCTTATCATCCATCTAATCCACTCACCCATGAGGCTTTCATTTCTACTGGATGTTCTGAAACAAAATTCTTTTTATATGTGGAAACCCTGGAACTTTTTATTTATAACAAAAATGTCCTCACTTCATAATTTCAGCACATGCATTTTGAAGAGGAGCATCATAAATAAGAAGAATACATATGTATATATTTCGTTACTAAGTGCTACCCTATACACATCACTTTACATGCACAAACAGGAAGATAATAATTGCTGCCATTCCTAATGAATTGCTCAAAGGATGAAAAGGTCGGCACTCCGGTTGGTTTGATTCCAACAGGTCACTGACCAACATCACCTGACGCGTTTCGGGAGGAACTCCCTTAATCATAGGCCTATTATTATGCCTACGATTAAGGGAGTTACTCCTGAAAAGCGTCAGATGATGTTGGTCAGTGACCTGTTGGAATAAAACCACCTTTTTATCTTACCGGAGTGCCGACCTTTTCATCCCTTGAGCAATTAGTATTTCAGTGGGGACGCTGATGGCAGAGCACCCGGACCTTTACAACTAAAGAATGGAGCTACATGAAAAAGGACACACAGGGGGTGAGTTTGGAGCAGTCTGTTTTTCTTTTCATTCCCAATGAATGTTTTGAAGAGACTAAGGAAGATTTCCTTATGAAGAATTTAGGTATGGACTAGGCAAGAAGGAGCAAAAGAAGAATATTTAATATGGGGAATGGCGGTACATGTTGTTGGTGTGAAGTAGCTCTGACAGGGTCTGGAGGAGACAACTAGTAACATTAGAAGTTTAGAGATGTATTGAAGTGCTGAGGAAAGGAGGTTTTTGGAGATTAAGAGTTTTTCTTTAACTGTAAGATATATTAGGGGGGTGGACCAGATTCTATCTAAGAAGTAGTTATTACAAGTAGAAAGTAAATGTGGTTTTCTTAAATGTTGGTTTTGGGAAAGTGTACTATAATTTTTGATGTTTCGGATAATATGTTTTTTTATATATATCTGAAAATAATCTGATTTAGGTCCAGTCAGTTCTCACTAACACATGCTTGTACACTCAGCCCACCCATTACACCAGGAAGCTCTTGTTCATGCAAATAACAAAAACTGGTGTTGTCTAATCTAGCGAAGAGAAAAGATGCTTGTCTGGGCTCTCGTTGTTTGCTTAAAGTGTAAGTAAGCCTCTTTCTTATTTATATTGATTCTTTCTGTACTTTATTATGTAACCTTGGAATTATATACTAAATATCATTGGTGGTACAAAACCTAGGTTATGAGCATAAAGATCTTTTTTTCCTTAAGGTAACACCACTGTCAGTGTTACCTTAAGGAAAAAAAGATCTTTATGCTCATAACCTAGGTTTTGTACCACCAATGATATTTAGTAATACCACTGTCATTTTGCATTAGTTGTTTCATGTCAATTGTTCTGAAATATTGTTGCTTTCATCACAGAGACTTTTTTCATCACTTGTGCTCTAAACTGATAAAAAATACAATATTACCTTTTTTTAATACTTTGAATAAATATGTAACTGATATATGAAAACATACTTAGAACCTTTTCCTTAAACTCTTGTATTGACTAACTATTATCAAAGTCTATTCCCCGGACAGAACAATATGCTTCTGTACTAAAAGTTTGAGATATAAATAGTAAGATAAGGTATTCGTTATTCGATATACAGAAAGCTCCGATTTACAGAAAGGTCATCTCCCATAGACTCCATTTTAAGCAAATAATTCAAATTTTTAGAAATGTTTTTTTCCACTGTCATAGTAAAATAGTTACTGCAATTGATCCCAACTAAGATATAATTCATTCTTATTGGAGACAAAACAATCCTATTGGGTTTCTTTAATTTTTAGTAGCATCAAAATTTGGCGATCCGAACTACAGATAGACCACTTATCCAGAAAATCCCAGGTCCCAAGCATTCGGGATAACAGGTCCCATACAAGTACTTTATTAAGCATATCTTTTTCATTTAAACCATATTATTGTTTACCTATCTCTATCTTCTTTTGCAATTCTGACACTAGGGGACAGATTTATCAAGGGTCGAATTTCGAAGTACAAAAAACTTCGAAATTCAACCATCGAATTAAAAAACTTCGAATTCAAATATCAAATTTTTTTTCAGTTTATCAGAATATCGAAATTTGGTAATCCTGCGGTCGAATAAAAATCTTTCGATTAAATCCTTCAGATCGAATGATTCTAAGGATTTCAGCGATCGATCGAACGATTTTTATTCGATGTGTAAAGACTTAGAAAATGATTGTAGAAGGTCCCCATAGGCTAACATAGCACTTGGCGAAGTATTGAAGTCGAAGTTTTTTTAAAGAGACAGTACTTTGATTATTGAATGGTTGAATATTCGAACGATTTTTACTTCGAATCAAAGTAAATTCGAAGTCGTAGTATCCTATCCGATGGTCCTATCCTATCCAAAAAATTACTTTGAATTTTTTTACTTCGAAAATTCCCTCGTATTCACTTTGACCCTTAGTAAATGTGCCCCTAGATCTGTGCAACATGTATAAGCACATTTTAATTTTGAAACCTGAATATTTTTGTTTGTCATTATGATGTGAATATGTTGATTTTTGTACACCTATCTGGACTGGATTGCATGCAAGGTATATTGTTGTTGCCATTTTTAGACACGTTTATACTCGTCCCTAATTGTCACACAGCTGGGCTGTAGTGATGGGCGAATTTGTCCTGTTTCGCTTCTCTGCACAAGTTTACAGGAAATTCACGAAACTGCAAAAAATCCGCGTAACAAATTGAAGTCAATGGGTGTAAAAATTATTTTGACGTGCCTCAACCAAATTTTTATGCGCGTGACTATTCTGATGCGCACCCAAATTTTTGGATTTTTTTGCCGTCGAATTTATTTGCTGACGGCGAAACACGGAAATTCACTGCAAATTCGCGCCTGGTGGATTTATTCGCCCATCACTACTGGGTTGTACTTCTGATGCTGGTTAACAAGCAGTCCTGTGGTCTCTGCTGTACACAGACCATACTCATGTTTATATACAGTACCTATCTCTTTTTAAATTATCTAAAAATTCATTGATAGTTCTAATAATATTCATAATTTCGTATCTCTTGTGTGATGTACTATGGACAAGCCAGATGCCTGTAATTCTCTAATATTTTACTGTGCAGGTGTCACCGCATTCGATTTTAATACTCGAACAAAGGATTTGCTTCTGTTTGAACAGCCTGGTGGCTCAGTTACTATGACCTGTAAAGGACTCCAGTTCTCTGCCCAGTGGTATAAAGAAGACAGAGAAGGACAATTTATTGAGATCCCATTTAGTTTTTGTCAGTCCTTTGGGACCCCCAAAAACCATAAATATTCCGCTGATTGCAAATCAAACTCATTCAATACATTGACCATCAATAACATGTCATTATCAGATGCTGGAATTTACTATTGCACTACAGCAGCAATGGACCCCAAGTTCGATATTGCAAAGATCTTGATAGTTACAGGTAATGTTTTTATGTTACAAGCAGAGGGTGATTAGTGATGATAGTTAGTTTAGGGATGAGCAAATTTTTCCTTCATTTTTCGCTGTGAAAATGATGCCCAGAGACTTGAATGGCGCCAAGCGCCAAAAAAAAGAATATGTGCGTCAAAAAGATGGACATTTCAGCGATTATTTTTCAAACCTCGATTTTTTCTGTTCTGAGTTTTTGGGAAAAAACTCAAATATTTCATAAAAAAAAAACCCCTCAAATTTTCAGAGATTTGTTATACCCCAATGCTGCAAAAAGCCCAAATCTGAAAATCCGCCATCTCAAACCTGTCGAGGTCATGTATAAGTCAATGGCAGATTTCCCTATTCCAATTTGAAGTGTAATATTCAGGTTTTTAAATTTTTTTTATTTTTTTGCATGTAGGCCTCAGCACCACATTCAAAAGACATGCATCAATTTAAAAAGTGCAGAGCAGCTTTCGCCTGATTTTTGCTATTTACATCCTCCCTGCACTTGGTCAATCAGACCTCATATCTTTGTATTCTTCCAGATCCTTTTGTGGAACCAACCATCTCTTTATTGGGGCCAGTGGAAGAGGAGGTCACAGATACTGGATCAGTCATACTTTTATGTGTTATACGTGGTTGGTCTGACAAATGGAATCCAGTTCGATGGCACCTTCATGGGAAACAATTAGAGGGTCTGGACTCATTAGACCTTGATGGTAGTTATTGGAGCCTGATTGTTGTGAAGAAGAGAGATGCTCTGTATTATAATATTTCTTGTTCGATTGAAGAGATTTCCAGTGAAAGGGTCTATAATGCCACATTTCCTGCAATGAAAGGTAAATACTGTGTAGACCACACATTACATGCATGCATGGGAAGGATGCTCTTTGTAGGAAATCCTAGCTGATTCCACCACTGTTTGACCAACACCCTGAGTAACTATAGTTACTGCTACTTATCCATGGGTTTGGCATATTATTTTGTTACTCATTTACAAGGTCAACCACCCCTTTGAGTTTCATCAAAGCTGTCTGACATAATGCCTATAATGTATTAAAAATGATAATGACTATAATGTATAAAACAAATTAAAACTAAACCTCAGGCAATACCACTGATGGCAATGCCCATGATGTTGTCCAGTTGAGGGGATGTATATGCATTTACATGAAAAACCCAAAATTAATTTATCACATTCATTTACCAAGACCATTGGAAGTGTAAGAGCACCAAAATGTGCAAAGGACTTTAATATATATAATATATAAATGTTAATATATTGTAGACAATATTAATATTGTATAATATTATTAGCAGTAGTAATTGTGAAATAATAATTTCAAACAAGTTATTTTTTGTTTAAGGTAGAATCTCCTGTTACGTTGTGGTGTATATTGGAATAGCTTTTGTTTTCCTCCTGCTGCTTATACACAGAATCATCCTCATTGGAAGGAAAAACAACTTCTTAAAAGGTAAAACGTATTCTGCCTATTTTACATTTGTTTTCCGTTTAATGTGCCAAAGATGTAAAATGTATTATATTATGGAAATGCAGGGAAGGAAAGGTTAAATCACTGGGGGTGATTATAATTAGTGATGAGCGAATACATGCGGCAGATGCGAATTTGCTGCGAATTTCCTCATTTCGCCGCTGGCGAATAACAAAAAAAAATGGACGCATCAATATAAAATTGGACATCGGAAAAGTCGCTTGCGTTAAAACTGCTGTGCATCAACACTATTCGGACGCCTATTGACTTTAAAGGAGAAGGAAAGGTTAAAACTAAATAAGCCTTATCAGAAAGGTCCCTCTAAATATACCAGTAAACCCCCAAAGTAATGCTGCTCTGAGTCTTCTGTCAAAAGAAACACTGCATTTCTTTCCTTCTTTTGTGTACTCATGGGCTTCTGTATCCGACTTCCTGTTTTCAGCTTAAATCTCCTTGCCCTGGGCAAGAGCATGCTCAGTTTGCTCCTCTTCCCCACCCCTCCCTTCTCTACTGTAATCTGAGCCCAGAGCAGGGAGAGACTCAGGCAGGAAGTGATGTCACACCACATTAATACTGCAGCTCCTATACTAAACAAACAGAGAGTTTCTTGAGCTTTTTACACAGGTATGCTAAAATATTCTACAGAATAAATATAGCATTCTAGCTTGCACTATTGCAGCTAATCTATTGGCAATAAAATGCCTCCGTAGCTTTCCTTCTCCTTTAACGCTGGCATAAAAATTGGCGCGAATTGACATGGGCGGCAAAATTCGAGTTTCACTGAAGAAATTCACCCATCACTAATTATAATCCCTTACCTGACACCCTAGGTTGGGGCTCCTGAAAACTGCACCTCTTTGGGGTACTTTTCAGCGGGCACCACAAAGCAATTAACTTTTTGTGTGGATGCAGATGTGCAGTTGCGTGAAATGTTGAACTATAATTAAAAAAAAAAACTTTTTCACTCTACTATGCATGCCTTCACCTGGGGCCAATAATGAATGAAGAAGTGGAAGAAGAAGATTGCTCCATGGTAATCACTGAGAAGAACCCCAAGGCCAGTTTTCTAATTACAGTATCTGATACCGGCCAAGGGTATCAGGCAGTTATACATATATAATCACAGGGGGGGGAGGTACCTACGAATTGGCACAAGTAGTTCAGAGTCTGGCAAACGGGTTTCTGGATATACATCAAAACGTATCGATGTACAAATACTAGTACAAGGAGTAATGAGAGTCCTGCTTGTTAGAACTTCTAAAAGAAGAAGATGGAAGTCAAGTTCCTGCAGGTATAGTTTTGGAAAAAGTTTATTTATCAATCTTTAGTTAATAACAAAATAATATTATTCTCATTCTCAAAAAAATAATTTATATTAGTTAACTAAGTGACTGTTGCAATTATGATGTATGTGAAAAAAAACAAAAACTTTTTCAACACTGGGAGGCATATTTATCAAAGGACAAATTTTGAATTCATGTTTTTAAAAACTCCCATGAACTTGAAATTCGACCAGTCAAAATTTATAAAAAAAAATCGAATTTGTTAAACTCTGGTGAATAGGATCGACCCGGAAACTCAAAACGAATTTTAATCAAATTAGATTCGAGTTTTTAAAACTCGATTCGAGTTTTTTCTTAAAAAAAACCTCAAAAGTTAGGAAGGCTGCAAAGAACTCCAAATTGATCCCAGGATGCTTCCCATTGACTTAAACAGCAATTCGGCAGGTTTTAGGTGGTGAATAGTCGAATTTGAGTTCTTAAATTGAATTAAAAAAAGTGAATATTTCCCTAGTCGAATTTGACAGTTTTGGCCTTAAAAAAAACTTGAAAATTAGAATTTCAAATTAGAATTTTCAATTCGACCCTTGATAAATCTGATCCTAAATGTGTTCATCTGCATTGAACCTACCATATCAGATGTTGAAACAGCACCTTAGTAAGGAGCTGCTTTTACATAAGAAAAACTATTAAAATGCACATAAACATAAGTGATAAAAATAATCGTCAAATAATTTTTTTTATTCTTTTCCAGGGAGTGTTGTAGAAAGAAATGCTGAGACGGTACGTGTGCTGTATACTGTTTATTATATTATGTAAGGGAGGGAAGTATAAATTGAAAATATAAACTCTGTATAAGTACTAGTGGTATAAGTAGTAGGAGGTTACTTAATTTTCCCATTAAAAGCAAAACGAACTATGGTGGAATTTAGGATCATATTTATTCGGAAAGTGGGATGTACTGTTTCCTTTAGCATTTTCTATATAGGAGATTATTTATTAAAGTAACAATCCGCATGTTAGAGACACAGATACTGTTAGGGCATTGTTTTACAAACTGTGGATTATTTCATAAACTGTAACCTTTATATACCAAACAAATATACCACTAACATGTAGGGGCAGATTTAATAGGCTCGAGTGAATAGTTCAAATCCAAAAATATTCGAATTTCGAAGTAATTTTTTGGGTACTCAAATGATTCGAACGACTCAAAGTAAAAGTTATTTGACCGTTCGACCATTCGGCCATTCGACCATTCGATAATCGAAGTACTGTCTCTTTAAAAAATCCTTCGACTCAATATTTCGCCAAATAAAAGCTACCGAATTGAATGTTAGCCTATGGGGACATTGTAAGTAGGTTTTGGGCATTTTTTATGATCCAATAAAAATCATTTGATCGGTTGCTTAAAATCGTTCAAACGTTTTGCGCTAATTCAAAATCAAAGGATTTTACTTGAGGGTCGAATTCGAGGGTTTTTTTAACCCTCGAAGTTTGACCCTTGATAAATATGCCCAGTAGGGTGTAACTTGACCAAAGTCAAATCCATGATTTTATTTATTTATGATGAAAATAACTGAAATTTTTTGGATTTTACTCCCATATCTCTTGATTTTTTGGGTTATTGCCCAAACAATATATATATTTCTTTAAAAATTCATGTTTTTTTAGTTTTTTGTAATATTTATTGTGTAAAAGACTCTAATATAAATAAATGGGACCTGTGCTGATCCTATTGAACTTTTTTTAAAGCAATTCATAGAGGTTTTTGGATTTTTTTAACTAGTAATTGTCCAAAAAAAACCTCTACATTTTACATGTTTTTGTACTTTTATTCAGATTAGGTTTGACACAAAATGCTTTATGTCTCCCACAGGTTATTTATACAGAAGTGAAACAAAGTCAGAATCAACATGATGAAACATAACCAGTGCTCCAAATGAGAAATGATCCGCTGTCTGCTTATATTTGCCTGGATATATTATAAATCATGTTGTATTTAATTCTCTATATACAGTATACTCTGCTCTATTGATGGGATATTTAACATTTTAATAAAGCTTTACATTGCATTGCAACCCTTGTATTATTAATGACGCTGTTATGGTATTTCAAACCACAGTAGTAGATTCATTCATGAACCACTATGGAAGGTAAAAAAAACAGACATACCTTGCCCCCCACCCTCACTTGTATATTGAGGTTCTCTTTACACTACTAGAAAGGAACTTTGAATGAAGCAGCATGCGGGTTTAATGCCAGCCCTGGGTTTCCTGGTCTTTCCTTAATTTAGATCTTCATACCTTAAATCTACTAGATTAAATAAACCCAATAGGCTGGTTTTGCTTCCAATAAGGATTAATTATATCTTAGTTGTGATCAAGTACAAGCTACTGTTTTATTATTACACCAAAAAAAATTGGATTATTTGGATCAAATGGATTCTATGGGAGATGGCCTTATGGCCTTTCTGTAATTTAGATCTGGAGGTCTTTCCATAATTTGGAGCTTTCTGGATAATGGATTCCATACCTGTACTATCAAAGTCATATCATAGTTTTTTTTATCTTTTTTTCATAACTATATTATGATCTTCTAATGATTTACCCCTTTGCCTCACTCATTAGGGCTCAATTACTTAGGGGAAAGCTGCATGCAGAGTGCAAATAATGCCCACAATCAATCTTTTTTTCACACTTTGTCTTACTCCTGATTAGTGATTGTAGTTGCGAATTTGCGGCAAATTTCCACGTTTCTCCACCGGCAAATACATTTGCGAAACTGTTGCAAAATGTAGCCAGCACCATCCTCATGGCAGACAGTAAGGTCTTGAGCAAGTTGTAAGTTTAAACCCTTGTGAGACCCCCCTTTCTACTTTTAGATTGTACAGTAAGTCTTACAGAGTTGGACTGGAGGGTCCAAGGCCCACCAGGCCTCAGCCACAACCCCCCCTCCGGGCCCCCTGCATGTACCTGTTGCAGTTGTGATCGGGAGGTGAGATCAGGGGGCA
Organism: Xenopus laevis; assembly: GCF_017654675.1. NCBI lineage: Eukaryota > Metazoa > Chordata > Amphibia > Anura > Pipidae > Xenopus > Xenopus laevis. The sequence continues at coordinate 120,671,698 of NC_054385.1, read as the reverse complement.
GCTCGAGCCTGTGCAGACAATAGGCATGTGCGGGTCTGGGTCAGCAGGTCCTACTGGGTTTTTACCTGTGTCCCACCAGCCCAGTCCAACCCTGTACTGATGAGGCCCCTCTTTACCTCCTATTTGTTAGTATTAGTGTCTATTCTATATGTTTGATATACTTTATATCGCCTTTTTTTGTACCTCACTGCATAATGTACAGTGTAGGCACTACAAGTCCTCATTAATGATATTAATAAAATGCACAATGAAGAAATTGGAAAAAAAAATGGAAAAGTGGAGAAAAAACCTGAAGGAAAAAGTGATACATGTGAATAGGAGAAAGTGGAACAGAGCTAAGAAATAGTGATCGGCGAATAAATTCGCCTGTCACGAATTCGCGGTGAATTTCCGCATTTCGCCACCGGCTAATAAATTCACAAAAATTCGCCTGTGTCAAAAAATTTTGGATGCGCGTCCGAAAAGTTGCTCTCATCAAAATCGCAGCGCGCCCATTGACTTTAACGCCAGCTTTAAAATTGATGCGAGTGACCTTTCGGACACTTGTCCAGGCGTCAATTTCGATTTTCATGGGGTTTTTTTTGCACATTTTTCGCCGTTTCGTGAATTTGCGGGAAATTAGCACATTTTTCGGTGAAACAAAACGGGAGAACTTTGCCCATCACTGCTAAGAAATGGTTATATAAACAGAAACAACATTCAGGAAGAAAAAGTACATGGGAAGAAGAAAAGAGAAGTGGATGAGATGGTCCATAAGGATGGTAAATATACATGTGCTGTGTCATCAAAGCTGTATTATTCGACCTCATATTATTCATTCATATGCATGTGTATTTAATAGGTTATAGCTATTTTTGCAATAAAAAGAAAACAAAACTTTATACTTTCCTAATCAATACAGTTATTAAAGTTCTGAGATTAGTTGAACTATATGGGGCACATTTAGTTAGCTCGAGTGAAGGAATAGAATAAAAAATACTTCGAATTTCGAAGTGTTTTTTTGGCTACTTCAACCATCGAATTGGCTACTTCGACCTTCGACTACGACTTTGAATCTAACGATTCAAACTGAAAATCGTTCGACTATTCGACCATTCGATAGTCGAAGTACTGTCTCTTTAAAAAAAACTTCGACCCCCTACTTCGCCACCTAAAACCTACCGAGCATCAATGTTAGCCTATGGGGAAGGTCCCCATAGGCTTTCCAAGGTTTTTTTGATCTAAGGAATTCGATTCGAAGGATTTAATCGATATTCGAAGTCGAAGGATTTAACTTCGATAGTCGAATATCGAGGGTTAATTAACCCTCGATATTCGACCCTTAGTAAATGTGCCCCTAGATGTGAATAAAAAGTAGATGTAAATAGCATACATCTTATCAGTAAAACAGTGCAGCTGTGGTTTAATGTATTAAGGTCACTTATAAACCACAAAACCATTTAGAACTTAAATGATACGATTTTAGATTTGCAGACACCCAGTGCAGCATTTAACAATAAAAGTCAAATTGTTTCCTTCTTCCACATACATTTACATTAGTAAAAGGTGAGACTATTTTTTTTTAAATTTTCTGTTATTTGCGGTTTTTCTTAACAAGTCTCTGTGGTTCCAAGTGCCATCAAAATATAACGTGTGTAGTTAAAGCAACAAAAGCAACAACTATGGCCTACAGACAGGTGCAAGATTTGTTTTACTTAGATTTTATCATAACTTATATATGTCGGAGAATTAGTAAGTATATTTGATGCACAAGATGCTTGTGTTCATTTTACAGGCACCATTGTGCTACAGCACAGATCCTTATCAACAAATTCAACATATTTGGGCCTGTATATTTATTTTTTTATTTTATTTTGCATCATACATACATACATATATACATATATTATATTGGGCCCGATTCAATTCAGTGAGTAAAAGTTATCTCAAGGTTTATCACATGAAAACTTTGACGGGATGCAATTCAAGGAGAAAAATTTTTTCTACTAATTCACTTTCAGTTTTTTTTCCCATAGGGGCCGACGCATCAAGGGTCGAATATCGAGGGTTAATTAACCCTCGATAATCGACTGGGGAATGAAAATCCTTCGACTTCGAATATCGAACTCGAAGGATTTTGCGCAAAAACGAACGAACGATTCAAAGGATTTTAATCCAACGATCGAAGGAATATCCTTCGACCAAAAAAATTTAGCCAAGCCTATGGGGACCTATTGGGTTCGGTAGCTTTTAGTTGGCGAACTAGGGGGTCGAAGTTTTTTCTTAAAGAGACAGTACTTCGACTATCAAATGGTCGAATAGTCGAACGATTTAGTCGAACTAGGGGGTCGAAGTTTTTTCTTAAAGAGACAGTACTTCAACTATCAAATGGACGAATAGTCGAACGATTTTTAGTTCGAATCCTTTGATTCAAAGTCGAAGGTTGAAGTAGCCCATTCGATGGTTGAAGTAGCCCAAAAAACACTTTTAAATTCGAAGTTTTTTTACTTCGAATCCTTCACTTGAGCTTGGTGAATTGGCCCCCTAGACTTAATTAGTGTTTTAATGTAATAAACCTGAATTGCATCTCAAGTGGAATATCGTCCATGAGTTCACGCGATAATACACAGGGGACCTGGGGAAGCCCATTTGGTGAAATGTACATTGGGATTGATGGGTGATAGGTGAGAATCCTTGTTACACGTTTGTGCCTCCCGGTGCCTTGAGGTCCACTGTTATTTTCCAGTCCTTATCGTATATGAAATTTGGTGTATTATGTGTAGGACAAAATACTTCCAGCGGACTAGGGAAATGATGTGAATGATTTAATGTTAATTAAGGAGGTTATTTACTAAACTCTCAGTAAAGTCGATAGAAGGTGCATTATCAATATTCAAATTGTAAAAATTAAAGTGAAGTAAAGCTTAACTAAAGAAGTAGCTAGAAATGTTGTACATGATGTTTTGTGCTTCTGTACCAGCCAAAGGCAACCACAGCCCTTTAGCAGTAAAGATCTGTGTCTCCAAAGATGCCCCAGTAGCTCCCCATCTTCTTTTCTGCTGATTCACTGCACATTCTCTGTGCTGCTGTCACTTACTGAGCTTAGGGACCCACTCACAATATACAGTACACATAGAATAGAAATGTCACAATATAAGGCTGATTAGTAATTAATACAGATAATTACTACATGGCAGCACAGAAACCAGTGCAATTAGCATCAGAATTTAATAATCAGCAAACCTGTAGCATCATCTTATATAACAGGCCACATGTCCGGAATTGTGCCACAAAGGCCCGGGCCTAGAGCAGTGAAATTTCAGTGGCGGCATGCCGCCCAGCCTCATTAGGAAGGCAGCGTTCCTGTGCTGTGCTCGCGTGTGTGTTGGGGTGGTGCGTGTATCACGGGCGCTAGGACCACAAGGCCTGGGGGCGCCACAAACACAAATCTGGCCTAACAGGCCAACCTAATTTTCTGCTGGATAATTAGTGACGAGCCCTAAGCTTAGCTTCTCAACAGCCAATCAGAGCCCACTGAGCATGTGAGTGTCACAGACACTTTCCAAGATGGTGACCCCCTGTGACAAGTTTGAAGTCCTGGATCATTGCTGCTATTGACAAGCTGAAACTTTCCGCTGGTGCAATAAGTTCAGTATATTAAATATGGTATTTTAAGCTACATTCATGTTTAGGGTTTAGTTCTCCTTTAATGAACTACTGTGATTTTAGTGCCAATCAATTTTTTTCAATCTTTTTAATGGCTCAGAATATTCTATTGGTTGAGAAAAAAAGAACACTAAGAATTCAATTGTAAAAAAAAAAAGGTTTTTTTCGTTGTTCTCTTGATAAAATTACTAAAATGACTTGTTATAAACATCAATACCATAATATTGATGACTTGATTAAAACCTATTATTTTCCATAAATGACTGAAATATCAGGGACAATGACATCATAACAGCACATAATATTGAGGTTTGATTATATTTTACCAATTTCCATTTCAAAATTGATTACTATTTCATATAGTTACTTAGCAACATGGTTAAGTCTGGTAAAAAAATACCAAAGTCCATCAAGTTCAACCCCTCCAAATGAATCCCACTGCATATATATAGACATACTTACACCAACCTATGTATGCACTTACATATATATAAACTATAATATAATATATACAGTTAGGTCCATAAATATTTGGACAGAGACAACTTTTTTCTAATTCTGGTTCTGTACATTACCACAATGAATTTTAAATGAAACAACTCAGATGCAGTTGAACTGCAGACTTTCAGTAGTGATGGGCGAATTTATTCGCCAGGCGCGAATTCGCTGCGAATTTGCGCGATTCGCCGCCAGCGAATAAATTCGCGAAACGCCCGCGAAAATTTGCGGCGTAAAAAACGGGCGCCGGCGTCCAAAACGGGCGCCGGCGTCGAAAAAAACGGGCGCTGGCGTCAAAAACGAGACGCCGGCGCCGTTTTGCGAATTTTTCGCCATTTCGCAAATTTCGTGCGAAATTCGCAAATTTTTCAGCGAAGCGAAACGGCGCAAATTCGCCCATCACTAACTTTCAGCTTTAATTCAGTGGGTTGAACAAAAATGTGAGGAACTAAAGCCTTTTTTTAACACAATCACTTCATTTCAGAGGCTCAAAAGTAATTGGACAATTGACTCAAATGCTATTTCATGGGCAGGTGTGGGCAATTCCTTCGTTATGTCATTATCAATTAAGCAGATAAAAGCCCTGGAGTCAGGGCCGGAACTAGGGGTAGGCAGAGTAGGCATGTGCCTGGGGAGCTGGGGGGGCGCCAGGCGTAAATTCGCTTAACATTATGTGAGTAAGTACAGTAACTTACAGTTCTTGTCCAATAGTCAGAACAGCCTGTATAACTGGCCCACTGGCTGCAGAGGACTTGACCTTTTCACCAAAGTTTTAACCCCACTTAGGTGGTTAATCCATACCTCAAAGTCGCCAGCAGACTTGGCACAGGAAAATCTCCAAAGTTATTTTTCTTCAAAGAGCCATTACCCAAACTTCCCTCCCCACAACTGCAGTTAATTAGCAATGTGGATTATTCAAAGCATCTGTAATTCTCTTTTTATTCTGAGCCTCATAGAACAACCTGAGAGATATGTACCTTCCTTCCAGAGTTCTCCCAGACACAACGCCACACTACATATACCAATATCTTTACTAAGGGGCCCATTCACCAAGCTCGAGTGAAGGATTCGAAGTAAAAAAACTTTGAATTTCGAAGTGTTTTTTGGGCTACTTCGACCATCGAATGGGCTACTTCGACAATCGACTTCGAATCGAAGGATTCTAACTAAAAATCATTCGACTATTCGACTATTCGATAGTCAAAGTACTGTCTCTTTAAGAAAAAAGTTCGACCCCCTAGTTCGCCACCTAAAAGCTACCGAACCCAATGTTAGCCTATGGGGAAGGTCCCCATAGGCTTGGCTAAATTTTTTTGGTCGAAGGATAATCCTTCGATTGTTGGATTAAAATCCTTCGAATCGTTCGATTCGAAGGATTTAATCGATCGATCGAAGGATTATTCCTTCGATCGTACTATTTGCGCAAAAATCCTTCGACTTCGATATTCGAAGTCGAAGGATTTTAATTCCCAGTCGAATATCGAGGGTTAATTAACCCTCGATTTTCGACCCTTGATGAATTTGCCCCTAATTAGTAGATTTTAGTATCGCAATAGCCATGTATATTATAATAAATGATCCAATTCACTCTGTAAGGCAGTAAATTAACTCTTAGGAGGTTGTTTACAAAACTCCAAATGCCAAACATCCAAAAAATCATGTTTTTTTAGTATAAAATCCGATTTTTTTGTGAAAAAAATCACAAATTTCTCAGAATTTATTAAACCCCAAGGATGAAAAAGTTTGAATCTGAAAATCCGGCATCTCAGACCTGTTGAGGATGAATATAAGTGAATGGGAGAAGTCCCAATGATTTTTTGATGTGCGTTGGGTTTCCTGCAATACCCTGAATTTTTCCGAGTTTGCGGGCAAAAAACACAAGAATTAAGAGATTTTGTCTGAAAAATCGTGAAAATCGGATTTTTTCTCGCAAAGCAAATTTTAGGTAAAATATAATAACAAATAAGGGTAAAAAACCTGAGCCAATTTCATTGGAGTTTCAAGCAGAAAATGTTGAGATCAATTTGATAAATAAGCCACTTAGTATGATATAGAGAGTGATATTCTGAGACAATTTGCAATTGGTTTAAATTTTTATTATTTGTGTTTTCTGAGTTATTTAGCTTTTTATTCAGCAGCTCTCCAGTTTGCAATTTCAGCAATTTGGTTGGTAGAGTACAAATTCCCCTAGCAACCATGCATTGATTTGAATAAGAGACTGGAATATGAATAGGAGAGGGTCTAAATAGAAAGATGAGTAATAAAAAGTAGCAATAACAATACATTTGTAGCCTTACATAGTATTTGTACTGTTCAGTTCAGTGTTCAGTGAACCCCATTTAAAAGCTGGGGGGAGTCAGATGGTGAAGGCAAATAACTCAAAAACTTTAAAAAAGAAAACATCAAGGCCAATTGAAAAGGTGTTTGGAATAGGCCATTCTATAACATACTATTTTTTGAATATTAGCAATTATTAAAATCCTGAAAAATTAAGTGTAGAGGTTTGGCAATCACAGAGCTAAACTCATTTAGTACTCTGGGATGAATAACATCGGTCCCAGACCTTTTTTTAACTTTTACTTTAAGGGGCCGATTCACTAACTTCGAGTGAAGGATTCGAAGTAAAAAAACTTCGAATTTCGAAGTGTTTTTTGGGCTACTTCGACCATCGAATGGGCTACTTCGACCTTCGACTACGACTTTGAATCGAACTATTCGAACTAAAAATCATTCGACTAATCGACCATTCGATAGTCGAAGTACTGTCTCTTTAAGAAAAAACTTCGACCCCCCTAGTTCGCCATCTAAAAGCTACCGAAGTCAATGTTAGCCTATGGGGAAGGTCCCCATAGGCTTTCCAAAGTTTTTTTGGTCGAAGGATAATCCTTCGATTGTTGGATTAAAATCCTTCGATCGTTCGATCGCACTATTTACACTAAAATCCTTCGACTTCGATATTCGATTTTAATTCCCAGTCGAATATCGAGGGTTAATTAACCCTCGATATTCGAGCCTAATCGATCAATACTTATATTATTAGATTTGGGTCTATTAAAAAGAAAGTCTTCATATTACTTGCTGCTATTACTAGAACTCTTTTCAATGCTTAATAAAAAGGTGATATTTAATTGCTCCCACTAATCAATTTTATCTTAAATGACATTTATTTCTAAATCAACCTTTTATATGGTACAGATGAAGCATCTGCTATGTACAGAATATGCACAGCAACATCCAATTGATGAAACTCTGTGTAAACCAAATACTTCTGTTAAGCTTTTATCATCACAAAATTGCTTCGTTTTATACATACTTGACATTTGTCTTGTTTTGGTATAACATCTACAGACATGTTGGCTGAATAGAGGATGCTTTTACACCATGCCGCCCCATATTTTTGGGGGGTAATTTACTAAAATTCAAATTTATCTCATATTTTATAAAAAAAAAAAAAAGCCACCACCATACTCACGTGCTCTATTTGACCTTATTTATTAATAAAACAACCCAAATGAATCGGATCATAGAAAAACTCATAGAAAAACTCGATAAGGTCGAGCAAAAACTTGCTCCGATTTTTTTTGCCTTTTTTCCTGAATGGCTCCATTTTTTTGAGTTGTTGCCCAAAAACCCCTGGATTTTCAGTCTAGACCTCACAAAGACCCCGATAACTTCTATTTGAGATTGATGCCTCTGCCATTGACTTATACAGGACCTCGACAGGTCTGAGATGGTGGATTTTCGGATTCTGGCATTTTGCAGTATTGCGGTATAATAAATCATGAAAAATTTTAGGGTTTTTTTCATGAAAAATCTGAGTTTTCTAGTGATTTCTTTCAAGTTTTTTCCATTCTGACTTTAATAAATAACCCCCTAAATAGTAAATATATCAGTTTTGTCAGCTCCTATTGCTAATATTTCTGAATGTTTAGTAAATTGTATATGTCTTACATTTATCATATCAGGTCAATCACTATCGAGCTGCACTAGCTTAGCTCACGCGTATGCAGTATTACTATCAGTGGGTAAATGTTAATTAGCAAATATCTGTAGGTAATGATGATACAACCTGTGAAGCCTCAGCCAACCACACTTCAGAAAACATATTGCTATTAGGGTCTCCTAGGTCCAACCCTACTTTACTTTCTGAACGCTGTTGCAAAGACTGTAAGAGCTTAATAAATACCATCAAGTTTTAGGTTTTTGTAATTAGACAATAAAATGACATTGAGACAGCCCTGAAAGTGTTAACTGCCTCTTTACCCGCCCTAAAGGATTTCCGTGAGATGCAGAACTCCTACAGGAAATCCTATAGTATTTTAACAGAAGAACTGAGTTTCTCTACCCCCTCAGATGACCACAAGGAGAAAGATGCATGTGTGGGCTCTGGTGGTATATTTCCAATGTAAGTAATTTAAATGCAACAGCATTTTATCTTTTTATTTATATGTTTTTGTTTATTAGATGTATGAGACACAGTCAAATCTACATTACTCTATGTCCGTTTTCACAATTTTTATTGTATATAGTAGCAGAATACCCTACTCAATCATCCAGCTTTATATAAAATATATGCTAAATTGTCTCTTTATTATGGCAATTATTATAGCTAATTATACATGTAAAGATCTATTTCCTTTATTGCCAATGTCACATGTTTTCAATGAATTTTGCTATTCATTATTTTTTTTATTTTATATAAAATGCAGATTTTGCAAATGAAATCTTGTATGTTTGAGGTTTACTTATAATAATCTACGATTTAATTCACTTGTTCCCCTTGTAATTTGTTACTTTGTTGTATTTCAGCATTTTAAGACTCTAATACCCGCTGCCCATGATTACAAAACTTTAAAATGTAAAATATATACTTATAGAAATGGCAAAATTAAATATAAATTGTAGCATAGGGAACCTATAATATGCTGTCAATTAACATTATTACATTACAACTGCCTTTCAACATTTTCATTACATTTTTTTATGTCATCATAAAAAAAACCCTGTCTTGAAAATGTAAAACTATTTTTTAAATATTACTTTCTTGGTCTTAACATTTTTTTTTTTAATTTTTAATTCCTCAAGACCATGTTCTAATTAACTAAAAAAAATTAATACATTATTGCTAATTACAATACAGTTTCAGAATATGGAATAGGTTGCTACTTGCATTACGATAAAAACATTATTTTGTTTTGTATAACTGATTCATATTCATATGTTTGAGTTACTTTTTGTCAATACTGCCATTGTAATACATGTGTTGCTCTACATACTGTACCTAGTTACTAGGATAGGTTTATTATATCAGTTTATGCAACAACTATGCAATCATTAGTAAATCTAATTCGTTAACCCAAAAATTACGGAATGCCAGTCTCCCATAGACTCCATTTTATCCAAATAATCCAAATATTTAAAAATGATTTCCTTTTTCTCTGTAACAATAAAACAGTAGCTTGTACTTGATTCGATAAAATGAATCCTTATTAGAGGCAAAATCATCTTATTGGATTTATTTAATGTTTACATCATTTTCTAATAGATTTAAAGTATGAAGATCCAGATTACAGAATGATCCGTTATCTAGCAAACCCCAGGTCATGGATTTTCTAGATAACAGGTCCCATACCTGTATATAGTATTAATTTGCATTTGTACTAGGGATCTCAGTTAAGAAACAAGAATAATGCTTTTTAAATAATTAATTTATGTTTACAGATATCTTTTTGGCATACGCTACTGGAAACTCTCAGCAATTTGCTTGGCAAGGTGAAAGTGCCAATATAACTTGTTCTCTCAAAGTAATTCGTGTCCACTGGTACAAGGAAAAACTAGATGGAGGGCTAATTGGCATTAAAACAAACCGCTGTGCAGTCTACCAACCATCACTGAAATATTGTAATGAAAATAATATCCTGACTATTAAGGAGCTGGATGAAAATGATACTGGAATATATTACTGTTCTGATGGAGGACTCAGCCAAACCTTTGAATATGGCAGCATATTATTAATAAGAGGTAAGATGTTTTGTATGTAGATATTTAAATAATATTTACTAATTAAACTGGGACATAACAAATGATCAGTTATGAAGAGAGTTGTAGCCACATAAGGACATAAAGCACCAAATACTGACTTCAATCATCTTATAAACTCTCAGCAGTGAGTAGTGATGGGTGAATTTGTCCCGCTTTTGCGAAAAATCCACGAAAACGGCGAATTTTGATGCCCTCATCAATTCTGACGCTCAAGTCATTTTTGACGCTGGCGTTAAAGTCAATGGGCGTCCGAATAATGTTGACGTGCAACGGTTTTGACGCGAGCGACTTTTCCGACTCACGTCCAGGTGCTGCTGGAAGAAAATAGAAAGTCACTATTTACTGGGCCTGCGAGGGGCTTTTTTGGGGCCTCTGTGTTCTTGAAATGCCAGGGCTAGTGATGGGCGGATAAATTCACCCGGCGCGAATTTTCAGCGTGGAATTATCGCTGCAGTTTCGAAAATGTATTCGCCCATCACTAGCAGTGATGACTCCTGAATTGACTCTGGGATTGTCCAGCAGACAGACATGAGAGTCTTAGTAAAAAAAGCTTCCCTGCTAATGTTATTTTGATTATTTTCCATCACTTGTACATACAGATGCGTTGTATTACTGGATACATCAAGTAAATATGGTCATGGCAGCAACAACTACATATTGGGGGATTACAGTAGATTCTAACTATTTTTCACTGAGAGGCAGGGATGTCCTGAATTTTTTGCTAGTCTAAGGGGCACATTTACTTAGTTCGAGTGAAGGAATAGAAGAAAAAAAACTTTGAACTTCGAATGTTTTTTTGGCTACTTCGACCATCGAATGGGCTACTTCAACCCTCGACTACGACTTTGACTTCGAATTGAATGATTTGAACTAAAAATCATTCGACTATTCAAGCATTCGATAGTCGAAGTACTGTCTCTTTAGGAAAAAAACTTCGACCCCCTAGTTCGCCACCTAAAAGCTACCGAAGTCAATGTCAATGACCTTCCCCATAGGCTTCCTAAGTATTTTTTGGTCGATGAAAAATCGTTCGATCGATGGATTAAAATCCTTCGAATCGAAAAATTGTGAAAAATTTGCAAAATTCGTAAAACGGCGAAAAATGGTGAAATAGGAAAGTTCCCGAAAAAAACGTGACATTCGAATGTTTTCACGAAAATTTTTTAAAATTCGGACGTTTTCACTCAAAAATCAAGAAATTTTAAGGTTTTCACTAAAAAATTGTGAAATTTGAAGGATTTCACTCAAAAATCGTGAAATTTGAAGGTTTTCACAAAAAAATCTTGAAAATCGGACATTTTCACAAAAAAATCTTGAAAATCGGAAATTTACGCCTGCGAATTGTCACAGAAGTGAATTTATTCGCTGGCGGCGAAACGCTGGAATTCGCTGCAAATTTGTGCCAGGTAAATTTATTCGCCCATCAATACAAAATAGCATGGCTCATTTAATAACACTGATTGCATGCTGAATAATGAATATAAACACAGTATCTTATGGGTCATTTTAGGTTTACTGCATCAGTACATTGTTAGTAATCAACCTTGAGTGTGCATATAAATGTTTTTGGAATTGGTAGCTAGTTTAAATGCATATTGTCATTCATTTTAAATTGGTTGATTTTTTTCTACTTAGGGCTATAACCCATGGGGGGGATTTAACATTTATTGCATGTTGCATGTTATGAAATTTGATTTGTCAGTTTTCCTTTAAAATTACTTAATTTGGGATAAGAAACAAAGTGTTCCTTCAAATTTAAAATGGATTTTGCATGAGGTTGCTGAAGCCTCTATAGCCTCACATCAGTCTTGTAAACTGTAAACAGTAAACTGATTTAGATTGTAAAGAGAGGTGTTAAATAAATGTTGTTATGAAGCTGCTTATTTTCATTGATGCTGCCTGCTACTGCCATAGTTTACAAGGTGTTTTATACCAGTATGTTTATTTTGTAACCCATTTAAGTCAATTATAAAAAATTGGGGTGAAAGTAAATGCCTATGGTAGAAATGGCATAAAAGAAACATGAGTTTTTATGCTAGAGCATTGGTGCTATTTATGCTAAAATTTTACCCAGAAAAAAAAGTGTAGTGTAGTAGGGGCAGATTTATCAAGGGTCGAATTTTGATTTGAAAAACTTCAAAATTCGAATTGAAAAAGACCAACTGAAATTAAATCAATGTTTTTTTTAGGCCGAATGGGTTAGTTTTTGAGTGAATACGTCAGTTTTCTATCAATTACGTCAGTTTTCGATCTAATTCGAATCATGTGATTCAAAGTTTTTCCCCCAAAAAAACCTTAGATTTTTAGAAGTCTACCAATTGAATACAAATAGGTTCTAGGAGGTCCCCCATAGGCTAAAACAGCAATTCGGCAGGTTTTAGATGGCTAATGGTCGAAGTCAAGTTTTTAAAGAGACAGTACATGATAAATTTCGAAATTCAAATCGAATTTGGACTATTCCCTAGTCGAAGTACACAAAAATTAGCTCGAAATTTGATATTTTTTTTAATTCAAATTTTCACTTCGACCTTTGATAAATCAGCCCCTAAATGTTTACACAGCTTGATAGATTTGCCCTTTTCTGTATGGTGAGGCCAAGTCTTCAGATGGTGATATGTGGTGTAATAGGTCGCCTTTTCTTTATGATAAATAAGTTAGGTCTCCCTTTTCCTATAAATAACAATGAACAGGAAAGTTTCCAGAAAAAAAATGATCTGTTGTTTTTTTTTAAGGCAGAGAATAGTTTTCCCTAGTGGAGCAAAGTAAACAACCTAAGCGCAGACTCATTGGCCTCTTGTTACAATTTTAAGAGCCAGACCTGGATTCACTGTATGTGTTTTTTATTTAGACCATATTGATGTTGTTGCTTCAAATGTTCAATATGAAATGCAGTTTGTCAAGTAACTTAGATATCATGATGGGGTTGGTGTTATTCGCTGTACAGTACATGCAATGCAGCCTTATCATTGTGCTTTTTAATTTTATTTGCATTGGAAATCTCAGGCATATATGCTGAGCAAATTCACTTTGGGTCAGGTGACGGGGCGCATATGCAAAGGCTGGGCTAAGATTATAGAGGTCTGAAGGCCTACTATAGTCTCTGTTCATTGCAGAAGACTGGATTCTTATTACTTTCCAACATCTCTAATTGATCCACTGATGGATGGGAAGATTTTGTTTAAGGGGAATATTAAATAAATGATGTGACTCTGTAGTTATGCCGTACCAGTCACTGGAGACAAATTAACAATTGCTGGCCTTGTTAATTATTAAATCACTAGTCACTAGGGTTGAACCTCTTAGGCTTAAAGGCTCAATATATGCCTGGGGTTTAATTGTACTAAATAGGGCAAAAGAAACCCCAACCTTTGATATTTCACTATAAAAATGGAGAGTAGCAAATAGGATATGCAAATTAATTTAGACAAATTACAATAGCCCCTGATTAATGAGACTGGGGGATAAATGCAGAGTAAGTTTTCTAGGGTAATTATATAAAAATGGGCACAATTACCCAAACCTGTACCCACAGCAATCAGATGTCTGCTTTCTAAGAGATAACCACTAAATCCTAAATGATGATAGACCTAAGCAAACTGTTCACATTTTATCACCCATACATATAAACCTTAACTCTGTGCTGTATATTTATATTTTCCCCTTTCAGACAGAAATAAGGTAGAACCCATACTCTCCATACTTGAACAAAACCAAGAGGACTACTTAGAATCAGACACCATTGCCCTGATGTGCGTTGCCCTTCACTGGTCTGAAGAATGGAGCTTTGTTCATTGGAATATATCTGGCAACATATCAGAGGGTCCGACCATGTTTTACCCAGATGGTGTAATAAGAAGTTTGATTTTCATCTTAAAGGAAAATACAAATATGGATCTAAATGCCCAATGTACAGTTGAAGAGAAATTGACTGGAAAAACTATCACCGCCACAATGCGAAAGGCAGAGCCAACAGATATTATGAGAAGAAAGAGACATGGTAAATTATTATTAGTGAATTGAAATAAGATTTAATGTGCATTCTGAACAAGAACTTGTCTTTTCTGTTGCATAAAACGTAAAAATGTCCATTCAATTTGGGTTACAAAGCATAGACATTTATTATTGATAGAACTAGTACAGGCATACAAACAAGCATCCAGTGGAACTAGAATGATGAAATGTGAGAATTTACAGTGAAGGAATGCCTTTTATGTCCCACAAAGTGTAAATGTTGGTGCAGGGCACACTGGTAACTCACATATTGATCAGACCAAAATTTGTGGATAAAAAATGAATACCTTTATTTATATAATTATTATTATTATTATTAACATGTATTTGTATAGTGCCAACATATTGCGTAGCACTGTAAAGTAAATGTGATTATACAACTAAATCACATGAATTATATACATAGAACATATGGAGTTACATACATCACAATCAATACAAAAGGTGAGGAAGGCCCTATGCAAAAGAGCTTACACTTACAGGGAAGGGAGTAATACACAAGGAGTGGGAGTGGGCAAGATTGAATTTAAGTGGGTGAGAAATGTGGTACTGTATGTGGTGTTGCGTTTGATAGTTAAGCAGAGTGAGGGTAGGCTTCTCGAAAGAAGTGCGTTTTCAGAGATTTCTTGAAAGCAGAAAGGTTGGGAGAAAGTCGGACAGACAGTGGGAGAGAGTTCCAGAGGAGGGGTGCAGCCCTTGCAAAGTCTTGAATGCGAACATGTGAGGAGGTAATGAGAGAAGAGTTGAGTAGCAGGTCAGTAGAGGAACGTAGTTCTGCTAAGAAATGTTTTAACTAATTGTAGCAAATTGTAACAGTTCAGAATGCTCCTGGATCACTGAGCTGCCAGACTGAAACCCCAGAGACATGAACATTAAACTTTAAACTTCAATTCTACAAAAACAGAAAAACAGTAAAAGACAGAAAGCAATTGAAAAAAGACTTTGTTTATGGTGAACAATCTAAAAATAACTCAACTGAAAAAAGTGTTTGGAAGGTGAATAACTCATTTAAAATGAAAACTTAAGCAACAGATAGTTTAAATCATATTAAGAATATATTAAAGAACCTCACGAAACTTGTCCATATATTTAAGTAAATGTTGTCCTTTTACATCTCTTGCCTTGAACCACCATTTTGTGATGGTCTGTGTGCTGCCTCAGAGATCACCTGACCAGAAATACTGCAGCTCTAACTGTAACAGGAAGAAGTGTTGAAGCAAAAGACAGAACTCTGTCTAATTGGCTCATGTGACCTAACAAGTATGGTTTGTTGGTATGTTTGTGTGCACATTGAATCATACGATCCCAGAGGGCGACCCTTATTTTTCAAAATGGCAATTTTCTATTTATGATTACTTCAGCCAAACGAAATGCAGATGCACACCTGGTCCCTCTTTTCACGTTCATGGTGCCTGGAACATAGGAGGACGGCACCTCCAATAATTGGTGAGTAAATAGAATGAATCCAGCACACGAAATCTGCTCAAGGGTTATTACCCGTGTTTAATGCCAAGCCAAACAGGTTACAACATTTCGGGGGCGTACCCCTTCGTCAGGTGCACCTGACGAAGGGGTACACCCCCGAAACGTTGTAACCTGTTTGGCTTGGCATTAAACACGGGTAATAACCCTTGAGCAGATTTCGTGTGCTGGATTCATTCTATTTACTCACTATTTATGATTACCCAATGGCACATACTACTATAAATGTATATTATAATGAAAATGGTTTATTTACATGAAGCAGGGTTTTACATATGAGCTGTTTTATGCAATATCTTTTTATAGAGACCTACATTGTTTGGGGGGTATAGTTTTCCTTTAAGGAAACAGTCACCAATATCCAATCACAATGGTTCCAACTATTCAGGTAGGCGTTGGCTGAAACTCACACAGGTGTGAAAGTGAGATCTGGTCACAATGGTACCATAACCGCTGCATCACATCTTCACACAATTTTCAGTTTCAGCTATCACCTACCTGAATAGATCAATGGAACTACCATTGACCATTGATGGTATTTATTTTTTGTGCAATGTAAGTATGAAATAATCCCCACATACCAGACAAGCAGGTGGAGGATTAGCAGATGCTTTGTCTCTTGGCCCTGATCCCCAGCAGCACCCCTTGCCCCTCCCCCAGACAAGCTCAAATAGACGCAGTGGTCAGTCAGAGGATTTTAAAAAAAAATGTAATTTTCTTTATTTTTTTTCCGGCAAACAGGTTTGGGGAGGCTTAGCCTCCCAAGCCTTAATGAAAATCTGCCTATGATGCAACAGATTCTGCTGGGTACCTGGCATTCCCATAACAGCTTATTTCAGATAGGAACAACACGTAAGGGGGTCTGGAGTAAGAAGATGCAACTGCACTAAATACAGTAATTGTGGACTTTCTCGACAGCAAAGCTCATAGAGAAGATTTAGCATTATGTTAAACAGGCTTTATATTTGTATTGTTGTTTTTCTTCTGTAGTGGTAATTGTTTTAGTTCATGTAGAGGGACAAAGCCTGTATGAAAGTTCTCCATGTGACATTAAAGTGTTTTGTTAAATAATTTGTTATTCTAACTACTACAATATCTGACAATTACTGTTTTTCTCTACAGACTGCCTCATTGTGGTATATGTGGGTATAGGAATCAATGTTACTGTCCTGCTTATACACCAGATCATCCTGTTTTATAGACGGAGAACCCTAACAGAAAAGAATGCACCTTCAGCAGGTACTTTCACATTAGCCCACTGAATATGTTTGATACAAATATACCTGCATTTCTTTTGACATTTTGTCATCTTATAAGTGCAATATGCCATGCAAAAGAAAAACAGGGAAATAACAAAAATGTGGTGGAGGGTTAACATGTACTTCACCAGAAGGGCATCATTTTTAGCAATACAGGACACAAATGAAGTAGAGGAAATTGTAAAATGGTCACAATACAAATCAAGAATCCCTGCAATGGGAAGCTTTACCATACGACTATGAAGATTTTCATTCATCCAGGTCATGGTATGTATATCTAGTACAGGTATGGGACTTGTTATCCAGAATGCTCGGGACCTGGGGTTTTCCGGATAACGGATCTTTCTGTAATTTGGGTCTTCATGCCTTAAGTCTACTAGAAATTCATTTAAACATTAAATAAACCCAATAGGCTGGTTTTGCTTCCAATAAGGATTCATTATATTTTATTTGGGATCAAGTACAATCTACTGTTTTATTATTACAGAGAAAAAGGAAATCATTTTTAAAAATTTGGATTATTTGGATAAAATGGAGTCTATAGGAGACAGCCATTCTGTAATTCGGAGCTTTCTGGATATCGGGTTTCCGGATAAGTGATCCTATACCTGTATAAGTAAATCTAAAAACAACTGGAATTTACCATACATAACCATGTGAAACAACATTAAATTAATATAATAATTCCTGAGTGGGCAGCTGAACCTCCTCTATTTGAGTTCCACATGACTTACTTGCTTGATCCTTTATGGGGTGCCGTTTGTCCCAAATACATTCTGTATACAAAACGATCCCTAATACACAGAATGAATGTCTCTCATGTTATATAAATATTTGTGACCATACACAGAGAAAACAAATATACGAAAGACTTATTTCTATTAAAGAATGAAAACAAAATCTGGTTAGTGCACAAAAGGATGTCATTATATCACAAACTCCATTCTGTACATTTTAACAAGCAATCTGTCGCACAAATGTATAACCTCCATGTAACGGACACACTTATGTGCAAAGTTACTTACAGAATGAATTATGTAAAAACAAAGTTGGACATAATATATAATAGTGTAACTAACTAGTGCTTGTCAAGCTAGATTTGACTGACAAAATAGATATTTGTGACAGAAAGCAAGATTTTATAGTACAGGATTCATTCTTTCCACAAAATGACAGTTTTGTTTCACAAAACAGATAAAATAACCATTCTGTGAAGCAACACTGTCAGTCACATTCCTGAACCAATAAGAACAAAGCTTATTGCCATATACAAACAAGATGAGAAGTGGCCAGCTCTGCTCCACATGGCTAAGGCAAAGTATCTGACCTGCTATAGAGGGCACCCTCTAATGTCCCCTGTGCTGCATAGTAATAAACATGAACAAACCTTTCCTTAAAGAGCTGCTGTTAAACAATACAGGTTCATAAATGGAAGTTTTTGCAAATGGCTGAGAAATATAATGCTGCACTTATAATGATTGTAGAGAAAGAAAAGTATGCAAAACTTATATAAATATGATCATTTTAGGTGATATGGCTATTCTTATTGTATTAACCTGCTTGTGTGGCCATTTTGGTTAAGGGCATTCCTGCTGTTTTGCCATTATCTTATGACTCACTCCTGTTCCTCTTCCTGTCTAAGCTGAGAGTAATTATGGGACAGGCCACACCCACCTGCAATGTTGTATTAAATGTACCAGAAGTTACTGTGCTTCTCTGGCTCCTTTGCCTGACTCTCAGAGTCAGTTATAAGTTTTGTACATGATAGTTAGACTCCAATGTCTCCTCCTAGCTGTAATCTTGCACCAATTAGCTTGTAGTAGTCTCTTAATAATGTGCTTAGCTATAGTTCAACTACTATATAATAGTTTTAGCCAGAGACTTGGGACTGATCATGTGCACACACATTGTGTTTAGTATGATGTGTAGGTTATATGAGCAGCCACTCCTGAGTACTGTGTGTAAACAAAAGGCTTTAGGACTTCAACTTCACCTCCTTTCATGAATTTGGGTCTTTTCGCCGCTTTGGGACTTCAGCTTCGTCTTTTCGGCACTTCCGCATTCTGTAATATGCGAAATGGCCGCATGACTCGGGCGCTCGTAAAGGGGACCCGGCTCTTTGAAAAATGCAGCACTTCTGGGCCCCCCTTCAGGCCCGGAACACTTGTCCCCCCCTGCTGGCGGCCCTGGACATGCATGTGACATGGGCGCAGTTGTGCTCTCTGCTATAGTGTTGTGCCCCCCTCGACCCACTCTGATGTGAAAGGGTTAAGCACTGGGCAGGTAAGGGGGACAGCATCATTAGAGTCTTTTGTTATAAATAAATATAAAGCATTGTACAGCTTGTTGCTTCTATATAAATAGATTATGATCCCCTAAAATTGCCCCTGCCTAAATGACCCAGTACTAAATGACACAGTACTCAGGAGTGGCTGCTCATATAACATACACATCATACTATAGAGAATGCGACTGTGCACATGATCAGTCCCAAGTCTCTGGCTAAAGCTATTATGTAGTAGTTGAACCATACCATTTTGGAAATATAAAGAGAGACAAAAAATTATTTTGCATGTAGTGCAGCAATTTTTTTGACCACACCCATTTTGTGGTCACACCCCCTAATTACCATGTTCATTTTACAAAGTTTGGCAGGTTATAAAAATGTGAAAATATTTCTCCTTATCTAAACTGTTAAAATTACTTATTTTCTTATCTCAAAATTGTTATAAAGCATCTTAGTTGCACCTGTTAGCTGTACTGGCCTCTCTGCCAAAAGCCAATTAAGTTAGAAACTTTGGCTGTTCAGTGCAGAGAAAAGAGGGACTTTCCAGTACAAATGAGGGACCTCAGGTTGAGCTGTCAAAAGAGGTACTGTCCCTCTGAAAAAGGGACAGTTGGGAGGTATGTGTGCACATGATCAGTCCCAAGTCTCTGGCTAAAGCTATTATGTAGTAGTTGGACTATAGCTAAGCACATTATTAAGAGACTACTACAAGCTAATTGGTGCAAGATTACAGCTAGGAGGAGACATTGGAGTCTAACTATCATATACAAAACTTATAGCTGACTCTGAGTCAGGCAAAGCAGCCAGACAAGCACTGTAACTTCTGGTACATTTAATACAACATGGAAGGTGGGTGTGGCCTGTCCCATTATTACTCTCATCTTAGACAGGAAGAGGAACAGGAGTGAGTCATAAGATAATGGCAAAACAGCAGGAATGCCCTTAACCAAAATGGCCACACAAGCAGGTTAATACAATAAGAATAGCCATATCACCTAAAATGATCATATTTATATAAGTTTTGCAAACTTTTCTTTCTCTACAATCATTATAAGTGCAGCATTATATTTCTCAGCCATTTGCAAAAACTTCCATTTATGAACCTGTAGTGTTTAACAGCAGCTCTTTAAGGAAAGGTTTGTTCATGTTTATTACTATGCAGCACAGGGGACATTAGAGGGCGCCCTCTATAGCAGGCCAGATACTTTGCCTTAGCCATGTGGAGCAGAGCTGGCCACTTCTCATCTTGTTTGTATATGGCAATAAGCTTTGTTCTTATTGATTCAGGAATGTGACTGACAGTGTTGCTTCACAGAATGGTTATTTTATCTGTTTTGTGAAACAAAACTGTCATTTTGTGGAAAGAATGAATCCTGTGCTATAAAATCTTGCTTTCTGTCACAGATATCTATTTTGTCAGTCAAATCTAGCTTGACAAGCACTAGTTAGTTACAATATTATATATTATGTCCAACTTTGTTTTTACATAATTCATTCTGTAAGTAACTTTGCACATAAGTGTATCCGTTACATGGAGGTTATACATTTGTGAGACAGATTGCTTGTTAAACTGTACAGAATGGTGTTTGTGATATAATGACATCCTTTTGTGCACCAGTCAGATTTTGTTTTCATTCTTTAATAGAAATAAGTCTTTCGTATATTTGTTTTCTCTGTGTATGGTCACAAATATTTATATAACATGAGAGACATTCATTCTGTGTATTAGGGATAGTTTTGTATACAGAATGTATTTGGGACAAATGGCACCCCATAATCCTTTGGCCTGAGGACATGGGCCACTGTGCAACACAAACCAAGATTTGAAGTAAGCAATCCAACAAAGTAAAATGTAAAACTTACATGGTTAGAAAGTGCATGCCATGAAAAAGCTTTCAGGGGCAGCTGCCTCAGGTGAAGACACATGCAAAGCACAAGAGACATATAAATATTCCCTCTTATTAATGAAGGATCAAGCTATTTTGTTCCCTTTCCCTTCCCTTGAGTGTAATAATCAAGTGGTCTTCTAGGAGAGAATGGGAAAACTTTAATATATATATACAATCATGCATCTATTAGATTTCATATAAAATATAAATCAAGATCATGTTACACAGTCTATGTTTGATTTTTTCAACTTGATTTCTTTCTAGGTGGAACTGTTCAAAGTTTATCGGAAAATGAAATGGTAAGAAAGTGATACAATCTGGTCAGTATATGTTATGAGGTTCCCTAGGGTGTCTTCAGTTAGCAGGCTACTAGACTTCTATATATAGTTAAAATTAGTGATGGCAAATTTATTCGCGAATTCGCGAAACTGAACAGAAAATTTGGCGGCATAAAAAAAAATGGACACCGGCGCCATTTCACGAATTTTGTGGGAAATTCACAAATTTTTCGGCGAAATGGGACAAATTCGCCCATCACTAGTTAAAATTTGTACACTATTAATTTTTTTGTCTCCACAACAAAATGCATTTCTAATATTTTTCCACCCAAATAAATAAGGTTAAAAGTCCCCATAGCTTTAAACCCCCTAAACGTGCTATTTCCCTAGATTCTAGGCAAAAGCCACTGTATCTAAGCTAATTTTACATGGGAGGTGAAAAAATCAGAATCGTTATTTAAAGGGATCCTGTCATCAGAAAACATGTTTTTTTCAAAACGCATCTGTTAATAGTGCTACTCCAGCAGAATTCTGCACTGAAATCCATTTCTCAAAAGAGCAAACAGATTTTTTTATATTCAATTTTGAAATCTGACATGGGGCTAGACATTTTGTCAATTTCCCAGCTGCCCCCAGTCATGTGTCTTGTGCCTGTACTTTAGGAGAGAAATGCTTTCTGGCAGGCTGCTGTTTTTCCTTCTCAATGTAACTGAATGTGTCTCAGTGGGACATGGGTTTTTACTATTGAGTGTTGTTCTTAGATCTACTTAGATCTGTTATCTTGTGTTAGGGAGCTGCTATCTGGTTACCTTCCCATTGTTCTTTTGTTTGGCTGCTGGGGGGGTGCTATCACTCCAACTTGCAGTGAAGAGTGATTGAAGTTTATCAGAGCACAAGTCACATGACTTGGGGCAGCTGGGAAATTGACAATATGTCTAGCCCCATGTCAGATTTCAAAATTGAATATAAAAAAATCTGTTTGCTCTTTTGAGAAATGGATTTCAATGCAGAATTCTGCTGGAGCAGCACTATTAACTGATTCATTTTGAAAAAAATTTTTTTTCCCATGACAGTATCCCTTTAAGGGCAAGTTAATTTTATTATATTACATTCTCGTATTCCAGTAATTGTCTTTTTCTAATCTTTTTGTTTGCAGGTTGTCTATGCAGCTGTGACATAATCAAAGGTTACAGAAATTTTACCAAAAGGATTAAAATGAATTCAGAGCCGACTAGTTGCCTATAATTAGGTTACATAAATTCAAGGATTTGTAACAGAGGTTATTGGGAATCATGAAATAAAAAAATATAAAATATTTCTATAATTTAGAACTGTTATAATGTATAAAGGGACACATCTCAAACACTTGATGGATTTCTCATTACACATATTTCTTCACTGAATCTCTATCTTCTTCTATTCCATTGACATAGGCACTGATGGTAAATATGATTCTAGAAGAGTGAGGCCAAGAGTTTACTTTGAAAGGGGTTGCTCACCTTTAAATTAACTTTTATTATGATGTAGAGCAGGGATCCACAACTTGTAGCTCGTGAGCAACATGTTGTTCTACAACCCCTTGGATGTTGCTCTCCGTGTCCTCAAAGCAGGTGCTATTTTTTAAATTCCTGGCTTGGAAGCAAGTTTTAATTGCATAAAAAGTAAGTATAGTGCCAAGTAGAGTCTCCTGTAGGCTGCCAGTCCACAGAGGGATGACCAAATAGCCAATCACAGCCATTATTTGTCACCTAATTGACTTTTTCATGCTTGGGTTAAAAAAAGGTTGGGGACCCCTGATGTAGAGAGTGATATTCCCTTTGTTTTCATGGCAAATTGATCTTTTTAGTTGATGGTCAATTCGTACGATTGTTCCGAGAAAATTGTGGTCTCACGATGAGGATTAGTGATGGGCGAATTTATTCGCCAGGCGCGAATTCGCGGCGAATTTGCGCGTTTCGCCGGCAGCGAATAAATTTGCGAGTTTCGCCGGCAGCGAATAAATTTGCGAAACGCCCGCGAAAATTCACGGCAAAAACGGAGCGCCAGCGCCGTTTCGTGAATTTTTCGCCATTTCGCGCAAAATTCGCGAATTTTTCGGCGAAGCGAAACGGCGCAAATTCGCCCATCACTAATGAGGATCTGATCTTTTAAAAATCTCAACATCTATGGCCAGCTTTACAGAGCATTTGGTTTTCTTAGATGGTTTCAGTGACCCCCATTTCAAAGCTGAAATGAGTCAGAGGAAGGTGGCAACTTAGAACGTTTCTTAAAATTAGCCATTCTACCCATTAATAATCCAAGATTTAGTATTGCATTTCTATTGATCTGCTGAAACACTTTCTGTGGAGGTATCATCAACCTATATATATATATAGCTATGTGTTTAAATATAAATAAAGGATAGAGAACAAAAAGAAAGGACCGCTACTGCTCACCGCATATCCTAACCAGGTGCTCTGTCAAACAGTGTCCCCACTGCCAACATCCAATGACTCAAAACCGGCAGACGGCACTTCTGGAATAGGTTTTATTGGGGTTGCTGCTGTAAAACCTAACGCGTTTAGGGAGTAAATCCCTTAATCATAGGTCATGTATATTATATATAAATAAATACATTTAATAATGCTTTCATATTCCAAGTAATACTAATAGTAATAGCTGCAGTAATGCTATAAATGGATGAGGCTTGGGTGTTCACCAAAAAAAAAAAAAAACAAGTGGGGAGTTAGTGAAATGGACAAAAAGTCTTCTAAACATCTTCTAAACATCTTTGTGTTGTATTTAATAAAATGTCTAAAATGTCTATTAAATAACATCAATTGAACATTAGTTGTGTTTATAGATAGGTCTCTGAGTGCACTGTGCAGAAGCTGGACATATGGAAATAATAATAATAACCAATGCTAAACTAAAATACCAGGTCATAAATGATATGGTACTTTTACATGTAAGTAGCAGAGCAATGGACATTCTTCTCAATTGTTCACTCTAACTGGGCTTATGGCTTCTCAACTTCTGCCACTGTTCTAAGAACTCCCAGGGGAACCAGTCCAACAGTTTAGGAACTACCCTCCAACACCCATAGACATTCAGGGTCACTATTTGAGCATATACGATCAGTGTCCATGTGGCCAAACTAATTTGAAGGGGTATTAAATATGTTTCAAAAGTAATTTCTGGACATAATGGAACTTATGGACAGATAAGCACAGGATGGACTTTGTATCACTATCACTTTATTCCCATTTGGCATTTTGGCATATGTACTTGTAATTTCACAGGGGTTTATGGGACGATGTGTCTCACATTGGAAAGGCAGATCTGTTCTGGATGCCCTTTCCGCTAACATATTAATATAAGTTTGTGTGTTATACAAGGCTTGATGAAGGACAAGTCTGAAACGTTTCCTGTTCTGTGGCACCAATAAACCTTTTGTTTGCACCTATTCAGAGTGCGGCTGTATTATTATTATTTGTTTTGCTTTGTATCCTGACTACCTCAGGGCCTTCTCCCAAACACTGGACCAAACTAGGTTTAGCACTCTGTTACGTACAATTTACCAGTACTGAGAAAACCACGCGCACACTCAGGCCCTTCGTGAGGTAATGCTGGTGCCCAGGACCTGAGGGAGACGGCACTCCCAATGGATCAAGGAAAGAGAGAAAGGTCTGGCACACAGAGCAGTTTAAACCGGGGTGCAACCCCTGGTGTGTTTATTGCATCAACAACGTTTTGGAGGGCGTTCCCCCTTCGTCACCTGACGAAGGGGGAACGCCCTCCGAAACATACAATTTACCATCACAGACAGAAACACAACCAGATTCCAAATCATCTTTGCAAACAGCACTGTAAGAAACTTACCCTGGTGGTCTAGTGGGCAGCGGGGTCCATGCCGCGTCCTTGGCGTGGACGCCCGCTGTGCCACTCCTATCCTGCCCTTGCCGGCGCCATCTTGGATTACTAGGGCGCGCGCGGTGCACCTGCGCACCTCTTAAAGGCGCAGGCGTGATTGCGCCAGCGCGCAACGGAGCGAAATTGCGCACGTTTTGGCGCCAATTGGATCCCTATTTAAGGCCCATTCAGACCTGTAGCCAGTGCCCGTTATAGGATCATATCCTGAGGTTTCCTGAGCTTTTTGCTACCTGTTTCTGAATTTGCAATCTTGACTGATTATCCTTGTTTGACCCTGCCTGTTCCTGACTACTCTGCATTCTGTATTCTGACCCTTGCCTGCCTACGACAACGATTCTTGCTTAACCCTTTGATTGACAACCTGGTTTGACCCTTGCCTGCCTGACGATTCTGATATCCGCCTGCCTCGACCCAACCTGTCTGACCATCCTTCTGCCTTATCCAGTCTGTCTGATTATCTGGTTTTGACCCCTTGCCTGCCTGACGATTCTGCTATCTGCCTGTCCTGATCCGGTCTGTTCCGTTTCCACCTGACGCCTTGTCCTTGACCTTCTGCCCAAAGACTCTTGCTATCCGGTCGTGCCCCTTTGCCTGCCAGAACTCCTCGCCTTGTACCCCTCGTTAAGTCCAGGTGGCACCCAATTAAGCTGAGGGCTCCTTCCGAAGCCCAAAGGAGGTCACACTACTGGTGAAGCCGAGCCGAGACCAGGGTCCTTGGCATTTGTTCTGGTATTGGGTGCCGGCCGTGACAAGCACCTTCTCAGGCAAAGACTTACAAAACTAAATGGAAGTGCCAGTAATATGTTTGGACACAAGTACCTTAATGAATGAAGGCAAATCGCTTTTAGTGCAACCACACTTGTAATTTACTCCTTTGGGTACTAAAAAGAAATGCATTAATATTACATAGAAATATTGATCCTTTTCATTCTACTTCCTATTATCCGCTAAGATATTGTATCATTCTTGCAATGAATTAAAACAGATTGAAATTAAACCTGCAAACTAAAATTAAATCGTTTTTAAGGAAGGAGCTGATGTAAACCCCCGAAATTCTAGTTCATTTGTTTGTATTCATTTATTTGACAATTATGGTTAGGTATATAATTTCCATCTATTATGCGAGTCTCAAAATTACATCAT